>NC_042969.1:27559194-27672158 GCF_901001165.1 Salmo trutta | reverse complement strand
AGAGAGAGAGAGAGCGAGATGAATGAGAGAGAGAGAGGAGAGACGGAGCAGAGGTAGAGGAGTGAGGATGAGAGAGAGAGAGAAGGTGAGCTTGAGTTGGTTGAAGATGGCGGGAAAAGGGAGATGGTTTGTCGAAGAAGAATGGTGGAAAGTGTAAGCAGAGCCATATGCCGGATCTACATCTGGAGGAGAAATAGAAGTGAATGAGGGTGAATTATCCAAGGTGGCAGGTGTATTGAAGTTCTCAAAGTGAATTATCCAAGGTGGCAGGTGTATTGAAGTTCTCAAAGTGAATTATCCAAGGTGGCAGGTGTATTGAAGTTCTCAAAGTGAATTATCCAAGGTGGCAGGTGTATTGAAGTTCTCAAAGTGAATTATCCAAGGTGGCAGGTGTAATGAAGTTCTCAAAGCGAATTATCCAAGGTGGCAGGTGTATTGAAGTTCTCGAAGTGAATTATCCAAGGTGGCAGGTGTGTTGAAGTTATCGAAGCCCGAGGCTTGCACAGATGGTCAGGATAAAGATGAGTCTGTGATGGTAGGAGTGAGAGTTTGAGAAAGTGGACCCCTGCCTTTTGGCTGATCCATACAGCACATTCGGAAAGTATTCAGACCCCTTGACTTATTCCACATTTTGTTTCGTTACAGGCTTATTCTAAAATGGATTAAATAGTTGTTTTCCCCTCATCAATCTACACACAATACCCCATAATGACAAAGCAAAAACAGGTTTTTAGAAATGTTTGCTAATTTATAAAAATTTTAAATAAAAATGGTATCACATTTACATAAGTATTCAGACCCTTTACTCAGTCCTTTGTTGAAGCACCTTTGGCAGCGATTACAGCCTCGAGTCTTCTTGGGTATGACGCTACAAGCTTGGCACACCTGTATTTGCGGAGTTTCTCCCATTCTTCTCTGCAGATCCTCTCCAGCTCTGTCAGGCTGGATGGGGAGCGTCGCTGCACAGCTATTCTCAAGTCTCTCCAGAGATGTTCGAATGGGTTCAAGTCCGGGTTCTGGCTCGGCCACTCAAGGACATTGCGAGACTTGTCTTGAAGCCACTCCTGCATTGTCTTGGCTGTGTACTTAGGGTTGTTGTCATGTTGGAAGGTGAACATTCGCCCCAGTCTGAGGTCGTTAGCAATCTTCAGCAGGTTTTCATCAAGGATCTACATCTTCATCAATGATCTACTGTACTTTGCTCCATTCATCTTTTCCTCGATCCTGGCTAGTCTCCCAGTCCCTCCCTCTGAAAAACATCTCCACAGCATGATGCTGCCAACACCATGCTTTACCGTAGGGATGGTGCCAGGTTTCCTCCAGATGTGATGCCTGGCATTCAGGCCAAAGAGTTCAATCTTGGTTTCATCAGACCAGAGAATTTTGTTTCTCCTTTAGGTGCCTTTTGGCAAACTCAAAGCGGGCTGTCGTGCCTTTTACTGAGGCGTGGCTTCTGTCTGGCCACTCTACCATAAAGGCCTGATTGGTGGAATGCTACAGAGATGGTTGTCCTTCTGGAAGGTTTTCCCATCTCCACAGAGGAGCTCTGTCAGACTGATCATCGGGTTCTTGGTCACCTCCTTGACCAAGGCCCTTCTCCAACTGATTGCTCAGTTTGGCCGGGTGGTCAGCTCTAGGAATTGTCTTGGTGGTTCCAAACTTCTTCCATTTAAGAATGATGGAGGCCACTGTGTTCTTGGGGACCTTCAATGCTGCAGACAGTTTTTGGTACCCTTCCCCAGTTCTGTGCCTCAACACAATCCTGTCTCGGAGCTCTACGGACAATTCCTTTGACCTCATGGCTTGGTTTTTGCACTGACATGCACTGTCAACTGTGGGACCTTTATATAGACAGGTGTGTGCCTTTCCAAATCATGTCCAATCAATTGAATTTACCACAGGCTGACTCCAAGTTGTAGAAATATCTCAAGGATGATCAATGGAAACAGGATGCACCTGAGCTCAATTTCGAGTCTCATAGCAAATGTCTGAATACTAATGTAAATAAGGTATTTCTGTTTTTAATATTTAATACATTTGCAAAAAAATCTAAAAACCTGTTATTGCTTTGTCCATGTGTTATTGTGTGTAGATTGGTTAGGAAAAATAAATAATTTAATCAATTTTAGAACAAGGCTGTAACGTAACAAAATGTGGAAGAAGTCAAGGAGTCTGAATACTTTCCAAATGCACTGTATGTGGTTACAGGGTGGGTGAAAATGGAGTTGGGTGCTGTGGAATTGGTGAAGGTAACCCGAGGAGGTCTTGTGGTAATTGTTTGTGTTTCTACTGGTCAGAGGGAGCAGGCGCTCTGCGCCACACAAATGGGGACAAGAGCTTTGACTTGCTTTGTTCTCAAAAGGCGCCGAGTGAAGGGTATGATTTCTGGGGTAGCTGTAAATGTGAAAGTGGACCAACTGAATGGGAAGATTCCTGGTGTTTGTGATGCTCGTCGTTTGGTGCGACGCAGACAGGGTGGCGAGACGCAGACAGGGTGGCGTGACGCAGACAGGGTGGCGTGAGTGGTGAAACAGGAGAGTCATTGTCGGTTATTTTGAGTTTTGACGTTGAGTCTTTGCCCCACAAAGTGATGTAAGGATATTTCAGTTATCCTCTATGAGCTTTTGTACCGAATCCACTACGTTGTTTCAAGTGTCAAGCTTCTGGGCATGTGGCAGCAGTGTGTAGGAGGGAGGTTCCTAGGTGTGAGAAGTGTGCAGAAGGGCATGAGACAAAGGAATGTGTTGTATTGGGGAGAGAAGCTGTATGTGTTAATTGTATGTGTTATCTGTTAATTGGCGCTGGGGATCAATTAACAATTAGAAGGGTCTGGTCCAAGAGAAGCAGGTTGAGGTTACCAGGGTTAGTACAGAGGGTGTCGTATGCTGATGCAGTGAAGTAAGTAGAGGAAGATGGGTCAAAGGGCAGGGATCCTGAGAGGATTTGTGTGAGTAGTAGATCTATGCCAGTAGAGGGATAGGGCAATGAGTGATGTATTTAACAACAAAAAAAAAAAAATTGAACCTTTTATTTAATTAGGCAAGTTAGTTAAGAACAAATTATTATTTACAATGGGGGACTACCGGGGAGGATATGCCCCTTCAATTTCCACCTAAAATGACATACCCAAATCTAACTGCCTGTAGCTCAGGCATTGAAGCAAGGATATACATATTCTTGATACCATTTGAAAGGAAACACTTTGAAGTTTGTGGAAATGTGAAATTAATGTAGGAGAAGGAGAATATAATACATTAGATCTGGTAATAGAAAATGCAAAGAAAAAAACAATTGTTTTTTTGTATTTTTTTTGTAACATCTTTGAAATGCAAGAGAGAGGCCATGATGTATTCTTCCAGCCCAGGCGCAAATTTAGATTTTGGCCACTAGATGGCAGCAGTGTATGTGCAACGTTTTAGACTGATTCAATGAACCATTGCATTTCTGTTCAAAATGTTGTATCAAGACTGCCCAAATGTGCCTAATTTAGTTTATTAATAATTTTTCAAGTTCATAACTGTGCACACTCCTCAAACAATAGCATGCTATTCTTTCACTGTAATAGCTACTGTAAATTGGACTGTGCAGTTAGATTAACAAGAAGTTAAGCTTTCTGCCAATATCAGATATGTCTATGTCCTGGGAAATTGTATTATTACTTATGTAACAGTGTAGGTTCCGTCCCTCTCTTCGCCCCAACCCGGGCTCCTACCAGGGACCCTTGCACACATCAACAACTGACACCCCACGAAGCATCGTTACCCATCGCGCCACAAAAGCCGCGGCCCTTGCAACGCAAGGGGAAACCCTACTTCAAGTCTCAGAGCGAGTGACGTCACCGATTGAAACGCTATTAGCGCGCACCACCGCTAACTAACTAGCCATTTCACATCGGTTACACTTATGTAACCGATATGAAATGGCTAGCTAGTTAGCGGGGTGCACGCTAATAGCATTTCAATCGGTGATGTCACTCGCTCTGAGACCTAGAAGTAGTTGTTCCCCTTGCTCTGCAAGGGCCATGGCTTTTGTGGAGCGATGGGTAATGATGCTTCGTGGGAGGCAGTTGTTGATGTGTGCAGAGGGTCCCTGGTTCGAGCCCAGGTAGGGGCGAGGAAAGGGACGGAAGCTATACTGTTACACTTACAACATCATGCTAATCGCATTTGCCTGCGTTAGTTCAACCGTCCCGTGGGGGATCCACTGATCCTGAAGAAGTTTTAACTGCCTTGTTCAGGAGCAGAACAACAGATTTTGACCTTGTCAGCTCGGGGATTTGATCCAGCAACCATTCATTACTGGCCCAACGCTCTAAACACTAGGCTACCTGCTGCATCAGTAAGATTGGCTTTTTAGCATTCATAGCAATGGTTATCAACTGTACCGCATGGATGAAATGTAAGTCGTTGAAAATAAAGGTTGTAGAGGCAGCTGCAGAAAAGTATTTGGGTGTATGAGATTTGACATCAGAAGAGTTACAGGGTGTAGAGTTGTGGTTTCCTGTCCTTCCAGGCCCTTGGCCTGAGGTAGGAGTAGATAGGTTTAAGTAGTGGAATTGGGTGGGTTAGATGGTAAGGTATTTGTTTATTATTAAATTGTTTTCCTTTTCCAAGCCAAGTATAAGGGATTTATACCCCAGTCTAGTCGGTGGCAGTAACGCAACATGTATTGTATGTCAACCGCCTTTAAACCTAGAAGAAACAATAACAAACAGCAAGTTGGCTTGAATACTGCATTAGTTGACATATCTGTTTACAAAACATAACATATGGCGACATCTGGTGGTGTATTTTGGCTGTGGCTCAAGCAGTGGTGGACGTGGCAATGACGTCAGCTTCCGGAAATGACCCGGATTCAAACTTTCATTCCATCAGACTCGGCTTGCTAAAAACATCCAAATAGCTGTGAAGTCTTGTGGAAGTTCGCTAATAGTAAGTTGAATTTTATAACGTTTATTGAGTAAAACTAGATATATACGTTTGATTTGAGTGGTTATGAGAGAAAGTTCTCGTTCTTCAAACAAAACATTCAAGCCACGTCGCTAGGGTTAGCAAAACATCATCAGCTGTGATGGAGTCGACTCTTTAAATAACGTTAGCTTGGAGTAACGAAATAGCTCAATGCCTAAGAACATGTAAATGACAACAGTTTTTTTCTAGATAAGGTTAGCAATAATTTGATATTGTATCTCTGTCATGCTAGTGTCTGGTAACATTTGTTTCTGTTTCAGTTGTAATGTTGGCTATGCTAACGTTAGCTAACTTGCTACTAGCTAGCTATTATGTGGGGGGCAAGCTGGATTGCTAAATAAACTGGCCAAGCTCAGATTTGTTGGTGAAACCGAGGCGCTGTATTGGTAAATATCTAGCTAGATAATTAAGTTATTTAGGCAGCGCGGGGCACCGGTGACCACCTAGCAAAATGTCACTTTACTTGAATTAATTTGTTTCTGTTCTTCCTATCAGTACAGATGTGTGTACATTGAGAATGTATATGTGAACATCAATGGACACGGATCGACGCCTCGCTGTTTGGAGTTGACGTCAGGAGGTGTAGCGACGGAGTACGGTTTCCACGGAGTACGGACCGTCTACCAAGATCGTTCAGACCCTTCCTGGTGATATACCTACGCCAGGATGACGTGCAGGGATCGCACCAATGAGTTTCAGTCCGCTTGCAAATCCCTACAGACCAGACAGGTATGTAGGTATGGGAGACCCAAGGGCAGTGATGTTGAAGTAGCCAAATGATCAAGGCCTGGAGATAGTTTCTTATGCATTTTCCCTCATGTAATGTGGAACAATGATCACTATTTTCATGCTTTTCTCTCATTCTGCAGAATGGTGTTCAGCCCACCAAGCCGGCCCTCAGTGCTCTCAAGCAACGCAGTGACTTCACCCTCATGGCCAAGTGAGTGGAACTGCCACCAATCTCACCCAAAGAGCCAGCCAACTCATTTACAGTACACAACCCATTTTCTCAGAGGTGTCGCTGACACTTGTCTGATTTGAAGTTTAGTAAATGGCCAGTTGTGGCTGTTAGTTTCTCCATGGTGTTCTGATTACATTGTAGCTCAGTGTGAACTCTTTGCAGGCTGTTATTTTCTGTTATCATCTTACCTTACAAATCAAATTGTATTGGTTGCATACACATATTTAGCAGATGTTATGGCAGGTCCAGTGAAATGCTTATGTTTCTAGCTCCAACAGTGCAGTAATACCTAACAATACAAAACACACAAATCTCAAAAATAAGAAATATCAGAATGCGCAAGATCAGATTCTGGAATATAAATATATATTTATGAATAGAAAAAGTGTGCACTGCAGTAGTTATATAGGATGAGCCTTGACTGGAATACAGTATGTACATATGAAGTGGGTAAAACAGTATGTGTTCCATAACTATGTACATGGGGAAGAAGTCTCTAAGGTGCAGGGTAAAGTACCTGCACCTTCATGCAGCAATGTACATGCGTTAGCAGATTCCTTTCACTGTTTTCATGTTTTGGCCTATGACTGATGCCAATCTCCTGTTGCTTTGAATCCCTCCAGGAGAATAGGAAAAGACTTGAGTAATACATTTGCTAAACTAGAGAAACTCACTATATGTAAGTATATGGCAATATTTATGTTTTAACATTTCTCATGAATAACAATTTTGAGTAACTTGTTTTTTCAAAGTTCTGGATATATGACTGTTTTGAGCTTTTTCAGTGGCTAAAAGAAAATCTCTATTTGATGACAAGGCAGTGGAGATTGAGGAGTTAACCTACATCATCAAGCAGGTGCGATTTAATTTTTAATTTATTATTATTTATTTATTTGCATTGACACAGATACCATAAAATCAGTCGGCTGTTTCTCGTCATTAACTATAAATGGCAAACATGATGACCAGTCAGTCAGGTGGAATCTCTAGTCAAGAGGCAAACTTGTCTGTTTTAGTGGGTGCAGTTTATGTGTAACCCTGCTGTGCCCTGTTTGACTCTCTTCTGTATGTCTCCCCCTATTCCCCCCTCAGGATATTAACAGCCTGAACAAGCAGATAGCCCAGCTGCAGGATCTGATTCGTTCACATGGAGCTCCCAGCGGCAGACACATCCAGACCCATTCCAACACCATCGTTGTCTCCCTGCAGGTCTGACTGCCAGTGCCTTTACTGCATTATGGAACTGATGTGGATGAGGTAGCCATATGAAACCTGAGGCTTTAATAATCAACAACCAGGTTTTTGTTTTGTTGCAGTCCAAACTGGCATCTATGTCCAATGACTTCAAGTCGGTTCTAGAAGTAAGAACAGAGGTAAGATTCACTGGAACTTCCAGCCCCTGGAACTTTCTGCCACTGAACCTCAAGAATTCTAATAATGCTAGGTTGCATTTATCGTTATCGTTCTCTCTCTCATTCTCTTTCGTTCTCTTTCAATTTAATTGAAGGGCTTTATTGGCATGGGAAACATATGTTAACATTGCCAAAGCAAGTGAAGTAGATAATAAACAAAAATGTACAGTAAACATTACGCTCTCTGTCCCTCTCTGTCTCTAGAACCTGAAGCAGCAGAAGTGCAGGAGAGAACAGTTCTCTCAGCCTCCTGTCTCCTCCTCTTCTCCTCTCCTCGCCAACAACTTCAGTAAGATACAACACCATGTTTATCTCACCTTCAGCCTCTCATTCCTAAACCAGATAACTTCACAAATGTCTCTTGGAATTTCAATCACAGAACTTTTATTTTCTATCAACTGACCATCTCCTCTGCCAGAGAGTTCATTGTTGATGCAGGATGAGTCCAGGAGTACGGGGGGTGAGGTGGCCATCGACATGGACAACCAGTCTAACCCTCTACAGCTCCAGCTCATTGATGAGCAGGTACAAACACTTTATTATCACCTGTATTGTGTGTGTCTGTCAGTGTTACTATAATGTTGTTTCTCTGTGGTGTAGGACTCGTACATCCAGAGCCGTGCAGACACCATGCAGAACATTGAGAGCACCATCGTAGAGCTGGGTTCCATCTTCCAGCAGCTGGCTCATATGGTGAAGGAGCAGGAGGAGACAGTACAGAGGTGAGGGAGGGAGAGAGATGTGGGGGAGGAGGGAAGGAAGAACAGAGGAGGAACTTTGAGATGCTTGAGCACTGCCAGATCTTTCTCTAAAGCCCTATGTGTATGTTCCTGTCCTCCCCTGTAGGATTGATGCTAACGTGGAGGACACTCAGCTCAACGTGGACATGGCTCACACAGAGATCCTAAAGTACTTCCAGTCTGTGTCCTCCAACCGCTGGCTTATGGTCAAGATTTTCCTCGTCCTCATCGTCTTCTTCATCGTCTTTGTGGTCTTCCTCGCCTGAGCAGGGAGAAACGACAGAGAAAGAAGGGAATCATGAAGAAGGGGGTGGGAAGTCTGATAGGTTGTGTCACTCCTATAAAACACTAGTCGACCAATAGCTCAGGCGGGGTCATGCTGTCTGAAATAAGACAATGGGAAAGCTTGGACTGAGATGAGGGGTTGCCACAGCAACGGAGCAGTGGGAATGGAGTGTTATTGGACGGTTTGGGACTTGAGGTCCAGCAGACCAACAAATTATAGTAGTTCTCCCCCCCACAGAGATTAATGAAAAGGATATGGTATCGAAACACTTTATAGTATGACCAGAATTCTTGTCATTCTGTTCTTTGTTACTTTAGAGACTAAATCATCATCATAAAACATTTAATCAAAAATTGCTATTTAATGGTTTGATTCTGCAAACTGGTTTTGGTTTTTGGTTAATTTTATTTTATGCCTCGTAGTGTTGATTGGTGGTAAGACAGGAAGGGCTTACTCATTAAATTCCTGTCTGTGAGCACACAAAATACTGGAGTTTTCTTTCTCATATTGTAATTATGTATTGTAGTTTTTGTTCCTCATTATTATCCTCTTATTAAAGAGAGGGACTTTAAGCACTTCTCGCTCTATCATTCACACCACGCATGAGTGAATGTTTTTGTTTTTTTGTTGGGGGACTTTCGAGCTTTCAAGCTTCCTTATTTGCCAAATGGGTACTTTCAATTTCAAAGAAATGTGACAAGACACCTGTTGTACGAGCTGTTGTTTTATGAAGTACAGGAGGGTTAAAGGTGGTTTAAACTGAAGAGGACATTCCCTTCATAGATCCAATCATAAACACAATGTGACGAGTCAGACCCGAACAGTTTATAACAAATTACATAACACTGTTATTGCAGATTTAACAGTCAGCTGGGGTCAGTTTGAATACTGTTACCTGTTGTGTGTCCCAAATGCCACTTCCTATACAGTGCACTACTTTGATCAGAGCTTTATGGGTCCTGGACAAAAGTAGTGCACTAAATAGGGAATAGGGTGCCATTTGAGACTCATCCTATGTCATTTGAGAGAAACCCTTATTAACAGCTTATAACAGCTGTTATAAACAGGTGACATGCTGATGGTTATGACTAGGTATGAAGGGCTGAATGTACACTAGTGAAGTGACTTTCTCTACCAAAATGCTCTGCAACTGGTCAGTTTGGACCTTCCTGTTTTATTGCAGACTGTCCTCTTCATTTCCTCTCTATCTCTGAGGACAGACGTCTCGGAGGACAGACGTTTATGTACAGGCTATTATTTAACGACCAGAACTTTCTTAATAAGAAAACACTCATTTCTTCCCTTTTTTTGCCAAATGCCTTGACTTCTACAGTGTATAAAGTGCTAATGTATTGGAAATAAGTGCATATTAAAAAATAACTATGGGGAAGTACAAAGGACTCTAATTCTTTACTGGGTAAGAGTATTATAGAAGGTTAATAGAATTAACTGTTATAGAGTAACCATCACAACCAAAGGACTGGAACAGTAGTAATTGAATCCACACACAAACTCATTTTTAAGGATCTGTTGAAAAATAAGGTTTTATTTTATGCATTCAAAATCTAGACAATTTTGCATGCATTTCAAGTGTTAACACATTCAGAAAATGTAATTCACAAAAACAATGTTAGAAATATTATGGCATACATCTGCTGGCTACGCTTGCATTTCTACTCTAGTATATGTTTGATATAGCTGCATCTTTTTGTCTAAAGAGTCAGTGGAAATCTGCTGAGGTGTGAGCTGTCCAAGTTGCATGTCTCGTCTTGAGACATATTTGACCTTCTCTTTTCTCGACATTCCTTTCTTTGTCCCATTCCTCCCTTCCTCAATCAATCAGATGTATTCTATAAAGCCCTTTTTACATCAGCAGTTGTCCCTCCCTCTCAGCCAAGTGCACTCTGTTCGATGGGGGTGATATCAGGCATGCTCATGCTCCTCCCCTTCCTGGCTGCTCTCGCCACATTCGCTGCTCCCTCCTGCTCCTCTTCCTCGTACCAGCTTGACTCCTCCTGCAGGTTGCCGCGCGACCCGCCCAGGCCCCCGCCCCTGAAGGGTGCGGGGCGGAACTTGGAGCGGAAGGTTACAAAGGAGAGGCTCTTGCTGCGTTGTTTGTCCCAGCCGGCTGACCTCATCCTCATCTCCTCGTTCTCCTCTTCTCCCTCCACACAGTCACGTAAAACCGTGCGGAACAGACGAGCCACCTCGGAAACTTCCGGCTCGGTCTTTGTCACCAGATTCCTGAACCTGGGGAGAGGACAAAGGTAAAAAAGGAGTTTGTTTGATGTTGATAGAAAGATAAAGGTGGACCTGTTGAATGATCATTAATCCATCTCCATTATCTACCTGAGACATTCAGGATAAGTGGACAGATGACGCAGATGCTAAACTACAGGACTGTTTTTCTAGCACAGACTGGAATATGTTCCGGGATTCTTCCCATGGCATTGAGAAGTATGGCATTGATCCCGCTATGCCCTCCGATGAATCATCAAACAGGCAAAGCGTCTACAGGACTAAGATTGAATCGTATTACACCGGCTCCGATGCTCGTCGGATGTGGCAGGGCTTGCAAACAATTACGAACTACAAAGGGAAACATAGCCATGAGCTGCCCAGTGATACAAGCCTACCAAGTGAGCTAAATAACTTCTATACTCGCTTTGAGGCAAGCAACACTGAAGCATGCATGAGAGCATCAGCTTTTAGGGACAACTGTGTGATCACGCTCTCCTCAGCCGATGTGAGTAAGACCTTTAAAGAGGTCAACATTCACAAGGCTGCAGGGCCAGACGGATTACCAGGACGTGTACTCTGAGCATGCGCTGACCAACTGGTAAGTGTCTTCACTGACATTTTCAACCTGTTCCTGACTGAGTCTGTAATACCAACATGTTTCAAGCAGACCACCATAGTCCCTGTGCCCAAGAATACCAAGGTAACCTGCCTAAATGACTACCGACCAGTAGCACTCACGTCTGTAGCCATGAAGTGCTTTGAAAGGCTGGTCATGGCTCACATCAACACCATTATCCCAGAAACCCTAGACCCACTCCAATTTGCATACTGCCCCAACAGATCCACAGATGACGCAATCTCTATTGCACTCCACACTGCCCTTTCCCACCTGGACAAAAAGAACACCTATGTGAGAATGCTATTCATTGACTACAGCTCAGTGTTCAACACCATAGTGCCCTCAAAGCTCATCACTAACCTAATGACCCTGGGACTAAACACCTCCCTCTGCAACTGGATCCTGGACTTCCTGACGGGCCGCCCCCAGGTGGTAAGGGTAGGTAACAATGCATCTGCCACACTGATCCTCAACACGGAGGCCCCTCAGGGGTGCGTGCTCAGTCCCCTCCTGTACTCCCTGTTCACCCATGACTGCATGGCCAAGCACGACTCCAACACCATCATTAAGTTTGCCGACAACACAACAGTGGTAGGCCTGATCACCGACAACGATGAGACAGCCTATAGGGAGGAGGTCAGAAACAACCTCTCCTTCAATGTGATCAAGACAAAGTAGATGATTGTGGAATACAGGAAAAGGAGGACCGAGCACGTCCCCATTCTCATCGACGGGGCTGTAGTGGAGCAGGTTGAGAGCTTCAAGTTTCTTGGTGTCCACATCACCAACAAACTAACAAACTAACACACCAAGACAGTCGTGAAGAGGGCACGACAACGCCTATTCCCTCTCAGAAGACTGAAAAGATTTGGCATTGGTCCTCAGATCCTCAAAAATTTCTACAGATGCACCATCGAGAACATCCAGACTGGTTGCGTCACCACCTGGTATGGCAACTGCTTGGCCTCCGACCGCAAGGCACTACATAGGGTAGTGTGTACGGCCCTGTACATCACTGGGGCCAAGCTTCCTGCCATCCAGGACCTCTATACCAGGCGGTGTCAGAGGAAGGCTCTAAAAATTGTCAAAGACTCCAGCCACCCTAGTCATAGACTGTTCTCTCTGGTACCACACGGCAAGCGGTACCGGAGCACCAAGTCTAGGTCCAAAAGGCTTCTAAACAGCTTCTACCCCCAAGCCATAAGAATCCTGAACAGCTAATCAAATGGCTACCCGGACTATTTGCATTGAACCCCCCCACCCTCATTTATACGCTGCTGCTACTCTCTATTATCGATGCATAGTCACTTTAACTCTACCTACATGTACATATTACCTCAATTACCTCGACTAACCGATGGCCCCGCACATTGACTCTGTACCGGTACCACCTGTATATAGTCTCGCTACTGTTATTTTATTGTTGCTCCTTAATTATTTGCTATTTTCTATTTTTCTTCTTTAATTTTCTTTCTTTTCTTTCTTTCTTTTTTACTTCAGTTTATTTTAAATACTTTCTTATTAACACTTATTTTTCTTAAAACTGCGTTGTTGGTTTAGGGCTTGTAAGTAAGCGTTTCACTGTAATACACCTGTTGTATTTGGCGCATGCGACAAACAAAATTAGATTTGATGTGTAGTGTACATACACCTCTCTGACACTAATAAGGTACAAAGTCCCACCTGACAATGACAGGGCCACACTGAGATGGTGGCACCCTGGCACACAGGTCCTGCAGTTCTATCAGGTCTTGGGGGGTCAGCTCGTAGGGTTGGTGGGTGGGGGCAGTGGCCAGCCATCTGTAGTCAGCAGAGGAGGAGCTGCGTCGGCGCCGGCCCTCTTGTGTCACCCTCTCCAGGCGGATACGCTCGGTGCGCTTCACCATGGCGCCCAGCTCCAGCATCAGAGTATTGGTGACTAGTTCTTCTGCCGTACGCTGTCCAGGCACCTTCGGCTCCAGAGAAAACACTGCTGACCAGGGGAACATCTAGGGATGGGACCAATACAAGTTCTTGAAACTGTTTTCATGCTGCAAATCCATGCTATACTATACAGGATATTGATAGAAAAAATGCATAAAGTAAATGTTTTATGCATCTTAATTGTTTAAATTTGTTCTTAAATCTTAATCAGATAAGTGCTTCATTAGGTAGAGAAACATACCTGGGGATATGAGACTTGATTGAGAGAACTGCAACTACAGGTAATTAGAATCACTGCAACAATGTATTTCTGTCTTAAGATGTCCTGCCCTTTTCAAGACACATTGTAAAAGTACATTTACCTGTAGTCAAACAAAAGTTTGATAGCTTACCTTTACAAAATTCTATGAGTCAATTATTGAGTAGTCTCTTTGTTTGTTACAAATCCTCTTCTTATCAATAAGCAGACAATGACATAATTTCACAGTATAAAAAATATGTTTCTGTTGTCTTTGGTATGTAGCTGGAAAAAATTAATTGTTAAAAAGAAAATCTAGAAATCTAAACTCTTTCACACTCCTACACACTACTAACTGACCACCTTGCTACCTCGAAGGTCCGTGGCAAATAGGCATATGTGTTTGTTCAGGATTGACAATGAATGTAATCCTGTATTAATATACAGAGTGATTGACAGGTATTTTACCTCACAACAGGACTAACCTCATAAGCACACATGGAGGTGTTGCTAGACATGTGTCAGTCTGACATATCCAGTCAGCCAACTAGAGCAGCAGGGGGTCACAGCAGGTTTGTTATGTCATCTGTGAATCAAAACAGAGACACCGGACCTTAAATATACAGTAAAACACAAGCAATATCTTCAGCGAGGAATCCTGATTAATGGCTCTACTTGGATGCTGGTTGGTAAAGGAATGGTGTGGGTTTTGTCAATGATATTTGCATTTGATGAAGTTGAAATGATAAACCTCAGATAAATATGTATAGAACCCCTAGACCAATAGTGAGTGAGTGTGAGTGTGACATTGGCAAGGTATTTCCACTCTTCCTGGAAGACCTAGGCACATATAGGAAAACTACCTCATTAGTGACAAAATAGTAACATCAAAAACTATTATATTTAGAACATGATCATCGTCCTAATAACTCGTCCTAATAACTCATCCTAATAACTCCCATGCAGTTCCAGGTATCATCGTCTGGATTTGAGCGTAATCTGAGATTAGGTCTGCGCATGAGGTAAAGCCGCCTCAATGCTGAGTGGTGTGGAAACCAAGGGGGTTAGAGAAGTAACCACGTCCCCACATATATATATATATTAAGAGAGAGAGAGAGAGAGAGAGAGAGAGAGAGAGAGAGAGAGAGAGCTAGAGAGAGAGAGAGAGACGGCTGGTGGATGAGATTGCTGTAGCCTACTAATGAGAGAGACAGTTGGATGGGTGGATGGATGGGGGTAGGGGGAGCGTCACTCAGATGGCATATACTGGATGACACACTCATGTTATGTAATTGGAACATGATCGTTATAGTCTGAACATTTCTTTCAGATGCTTGTGTTTTCATATCAAATGTTCAAAAATGTGTTGTCCTTGACCTTGGCAATTTATCAATATGTATCCATTTCACAAACTAGTCAGTGGGCTTAATATTACAATATGGACATAACATGGACAGAATTTGTATCCAGAGATAATGAAGGTTCTCTTTATATTTCTGCAATGATTATAATGTCTGAAATGATTGATAATAGAATAACTTGTGGTCGAGGACTAGAGAAAAGCTTAAGACCCCCTCTTGAAAAGCTTTCTCTCTATTTATAGTTTCATCATACAGTAGAATCTTTCATCGCTAGGTGTCGTCAAAGAGGTCTTCATTTCCTCCTCTGTTCTGACCACACGTCACTGACCGCCGCCGACCGCCGCCTCCGGTCAAATCGTTTTCTGTTGCTTTGGGCTGCACGAGACTCGCCTTCTTTTTTAGCATGCAGTTGTTGAGTTGAAACGTTAGTAGATTTTGAAGCCATCACCAGTCACGTTGCTGCAGAAATACTTCCATTAAAACTATATTCTGCCACCTGTTAATGAACAAATCTGAGTGGATCTGAAGTTGTCGCGTTGGAGCGTTTGGATTTTACATCAGTATAAACTGGATCTGGACATAAATGGTAACTCATCCTACCTGTCTAATGGTTAGTCTGGATTGGCTAATTTTAACTAGCTGGCTGGCAAAATAATCCAGTGTAGAATTGTCAATACTGTCTAGGTGGCTAACGTCCTTTTACTTTCTTTCTACTGTCATTACATATCTAGCTAAAGTAAAGATACGTTTATAATAGCTAACGTTACAATTTGAATATTCATAACAATGCCATTGAGTGTTGCATGGTGTGTTTTAGTGAATCTAACACAACAATATTGTTTTACTCCACAGTCCTGATTTCATCCATGTGGTGGTTGAAGACAAGCGTGACAATCCTGGCTAGAGACCGATTCTAAATATTTTCCTGTCTTGTTCGTCTGAGCGACGTTGTCTCCTAAACACGTTATTATTTATTGTCAAGCAGTATTTCCAAGGAACTTTGTTGCTATGAACAGTTGTAGCTAAATACTGTAAACAGTTTTGAACTTTGAGCTGTGAATTGCACTATGGCCTCTACCTAGCATGAAGAAAGGTTTAAAAGCAGCATGTTACTTGGCATACCTTTCATTCTAACCACAATGTGATTGTAGTCACACTAGCGATAGACTGAAACAATAGTTTTACAATGCCAGCCATACATTGCCATTCTCAACACTGTCAGTGCAGGTGACTGTCATGTCGTCATTGTGTAGAATTATACCATTCTACTCTCTGACCTGCTGTCAGGTCGTCATTGTGTAGAATTATACCATTCTACTCTCTGACCTGCTGTCAGGTCGTCATTGTGTAGAATTATACCATTCTACTCTCTGACCTGCTGTCAGGTCAGTTCAACCCAGCATCTTTTATTTACGTGGCGTTTAATTTACTCAATCTTTACAGACAAACTCTATGCAAACATTGACATAACCATTGGGTAATGACAAGCAGGAAATTCATTGTGCTCTCTCACTGGCTGTCCCTCAAATGGCACCCTATTATAGTGCACTACTTTGTTTCCCTGGTCAAAAGTATTGCACTATATAGGGAATAGGGTGCCATTTGGGATGTTGTTTACCTATCGATTTGTAGCCTGAGGTGCAGTTACAGCATGATGGCATGGTGCATTGCTACACTCCTTTGCACGGAGGGACTTGATTGAGCCGTGATGGGTTCGCTTAGATCAGCGTTTCCCAAACTCTGCACATTTTGGTTTTTGCCCTAAGACTACACAGCTGATTGAAATGATCAAAGCTTGATGATTAGTTGAATCAGCTGTGTAGTGCTAAGGCAACAAACAAAACGTTCACCCCCTGGGGTCCCCAGGACTGAGTTTGGAAAACTCTGGGTTAGATCATGATCCTCAATCATGATTTTCTTCATTCCTCTCCTCTGCCCTCGGCTCAAACCGTCCCTGTGTACCTCAGTGCTTGTGTTATTGTCATGGCTATAAGCCAGAGGAGTTGTCTCAACCTTAGGCTCCTCCAAAAGTGAAAACATGCACACAGTGTTGTGTAGAAGAATAAACATAAGACTAAACACTGATTTAAGTTGGATTTGAATCCAGCGTGCCTCCTGAAAAGTGGCTTGTCCCTGAAGAAGGCTGTCTGTGTTGTGTTAATGTGCAGGTGGAAACTGACAAGCTTGGTTACACAGCTAAGGCAAGCTGCAAGATAGATTGAAGCATGTTCAGATGTTTCTTCTTCTTCCTATTTTTCTTCAACTTTATTCAACATCACTGTCTCTTTGTATTCCAGCCTTAACTTCCTGGGGCGTGTTGATCTTACCAGGCTGGTTCTCCAGTGTACCAACCCTGGTGTCTGAGCGATCTACACTGATCGGGAGGGGATGAGCTGGGCAGAGGAGGACTGGACGGTGGGCCTGCCTGGCCGGGCCCTGCAGAAGCTCAAGGAGCTGCAGGTCCAGCAGGAGAGGCTGAACAGAGAGAGACAGCAGAAACAGCTGCAGCTGGACAGCACACAGACCTCCCTCAACAAACAGACTGTCAAGGTACGAGGCCTATGTTAAGATAACGTATTGTGTTCAGTTCAGGTAGACAAAGTTGTCACCTGAGTTAGGTGATGATTACTGTAGAGATAGGATATCGAGCTGTAAAACAACAATAACAATGCAGCACTTTGCTCAGCTGGTTTAATACTCTTTTAACATGCTTTTCCTCTCATGCTGTCCTTACGCTGTGAACTCATTTGCTTTAGTCATGTTTGTTGTTAGTAGCCTAAACACCTGTCTGTTGTTGCTTTTAGCCAATTGTTATGTTGTTGTCATGCCAAGTTGGTTAAAGCAAAAACAGACTGGCACCCAGACTAGTGTGTACTACTACTATGTCAGGAAGTAAATGGTGTTTTTCCTGGTATTCTTTAAATTGTTGTTTCCTGACATTATTGAGCTGATATCTACCCTCTCCGTCTGCCCATCTCATTTACCTCTCCTCTCTATCTCTCCTTTCCTTTCTCCTCCTCTCTCCGTCTGCCCGTCTCCTTTACCTCTCCTCTCTATCTCTCCTTTCCTTTCTCCTCTCTCCGTCTGCCCGTCTCCTTTACCTCTCCTCTCTATCTCTCCTTTCCTTTCTCCTCCTCTCTCCGTCTGCCCATCTCATTTACCTCTCCTCTCTATCTCTCCTTTCCTTTCTCCTCCTCTCTCCGTCTGCCCGTCTCATTTACCTCTCCTCTCTATCTCTCCTTTCCTTCTCCTCTCTCCGTCTGCCCGTCTCCTTTACCTCTCCTCTCTATCTCTCCTTTCCTTTCTCCTCCTCTCTCCGTCTGCCCGTCTCCTTTACCTCTCCTCTCTATCTCTCCTTTCCTTTCTCCTCCTCTCTCCGTCTGCCCGTCTCCTTTACCTCTCCTCTCTATCTCTCCTTCCTTTCTCCTCCTCTCTCCGTCTGCCCGTCTCCTTTACCTCTCCTCTCTATCTCTCCTTTCCTTTCTCCTCCTCTCTCCGTCTGCCCGTCTCCTTTACCTCTCCTCTCTATCTCTCCTTTCCTTTCTCCTCTCTCCGTCTGCCCGTCTCCTTTACCTCTCCTCTCTATCTCTCCTTTCCTTTCTCCTCCTCTCTGTCTGCCCATCTCATTTACTTCTCTCTCTCCTCTCTCTCTCCTTTCCTTTCTCCTCCTCTCTGTCTGCCCATCTCATTTACTTCTCTCTCTCCTCTCTCTCTCCTTTCCTTTCTCCTCCTCTCTCCGTCTGCCCGTCTCCTTTACCTCTCCTCTCCTCTCTATCTCTCCTTTCCTTTCTCCTCCTCTCTCTGTCTGCCCATCTCCTCTACCTCTCCTCTCTCCTCTTCTCTGTCTGCCCGTCTGCTCTCTCCTCTCTCTTCTTCAGTATGAGGAGGTGCGCGGGGAGCTGCAGTGTGTACAGAGGGAGTTACAGGGGGCTCGTGAGGAGGTGCAGGCAGGTGTCTGTGTGCGGGAGCGTCTCTCTCAGGATCTCCAAGTGAAACAGGCCCAGGTGTGTTCACTGGAGGGACAGCTGGGCTCGGCACGAACCCTCACACACACTCTCGAAAAGGAGGTCAAAAGGTGAGTAGGAGTAGCTATGGACATTTGACATGCAACATTTTAATTTACTGGACCCATATGCATTGGGTCCAGTAACCTGATTAGGGCTTCCACCCACGGTGCTCTGAATGACAGAAATAACGTTTATAATATGGTAATTCATATTAACAGAACATGCAAGTTGAGGATGCAATGATGTGCGGTCCTTACCGAATTCTGATGTGCACATTTAACATGTTAGAATAACTGTCCACATTTATTTTTCCTCAGCCAACAATACGAGTAATGAACAGCAAAATCACAAGCCTATGTCAATCTACTATAGTAGCAAAGTTTAGGCTACCTATTCATTTGGTCAGCTTGTTGAGAAAGAACGAGCCTATTCCAAACAGACTCTTCTACAGTTGTGGGATGATAGATCCCAAATTCCTACAACCAGTAGGCCTATGATACAAAAAAAAACATATATTGGGACGGAAAAAAGTTTTCAGTGTAAACTTAAGACTTAAACCAGATATAAAGTATGTAGAAAAGATAATGTACCTATACATTTTTAAATAAGATCATCTTTGACAACTAACAATCACCAAAATAAAAGCTAGTCAGGGAGAATTCAAAATTGTAAAAATTATTTATTCAGAAATATTTTTGTCATGGCCATTGATTTTGTTATGCTTGAGTTACTCAGATAGCATAAGCCATGGCAAGATGTGTAGAATTGCAGGAAATTTGCTTTAAAACTGCAAATCTTTATCTCTGCCACATGGCAAAATTGATTTAAAACAGAAAAGATTTTATCCAGAAAAAACACTGTTCTTAGTTTCATATGTTCTCTCTCCTTCTGCCTCTCTTCTCTTCTCTCTCTCTCCCAGGTTGGAGGCGGATCTAGAGAAGTTACAGAACACTAGCAGCTCTGGAGAATCCATGTTGTTTTCCACCCCATGCTGGAGTATGACATCACCACGGGACCACAATGGTACAGCACACTCTTCTCACTCGCTTGATTTCCTCCTACACCACCCTTTTTCTCCCTCGCTCTCTCTCGCTATCTTCCTTCTATTTTCTCCCATGAGACACCTAGTCATCTCTCCCTTTGGTCATCATTCAGGAGAGCTCTTTCTTAGCTGAGTCTGAGTGTTGCTGAGTAACTGAACTATGAATGTTCCTGTAGGTAGGAGACAGGAGGAAAGGCAGGGATACAGAGGCGAGGGGGACAATAAAGCACTACATGTCAGAGTGAGTTCAATACCTAAAACTGAGGCCTTCTCAGTACAACCAGCCACACATGTTCTGACCACACTGTATTCTCTGTCATCCTACCATATGGGTTCCCAGTTCTATAAGCCAGTGTTGTAGCTGCACTCGTTTTCATTCCTCTTTTTTCATCCCACCTTCAGCAACAGCTCAAGTTCTCAGACCCTGGTGTCTCGCCCACGCCCATGTTCCCACAACAACAAGCCAAGGGCACGCCCCACCGGCGTCCGTCCCACCAATCAGACTCCTCCACTCCCTCGGCTGTGTTTCCGTGGGAACGGGACGACCCAAAGCCTTCCACCAGGGGACGACTCGCTCCTCCTCCATCTCCCCCTCTCCCCTCCAGCAATGTCATCAGACGAGGCCAGGATGCTGGGGGTTGTGGGATGGTGGAGGACCTCAGGAGAGAGACAGACAGTACGTGTCACTTTGTCACCTTTGTTATCACTTATTGCCAGTTCAGTCATGCGTTCTGATGTCAGACTCCACTCCAACACCTTGGTTTATCATATACTGTATGTCCCAACATCATATATTTGATACATTCTGATGTCTGGCCTCATCTCTCTCTAGTATTTCCAAGAATCTGAGGATTTGTTTCCCTTTCCCTGCAATAATATGGGTTGTATTTGTTTCCCTTAGTAGGGCAATAATATGGGTTGTATTTGTTTCCCTTAATAGGGCAATAATATGGGTTGTATTTGTTTCCCTTAATAGGGCAATAATATGGGTTGTATTTGTTTCCCTTAGTAGGGCAATAATATGGGTTGTATTTGTTTCCCTTAGTAGGGCAATAATATGGGTTGTATTTGTTTCCCTTAGTAGGGCAATAATATGGGTTGTATTTGTTTCCCTTAGTAGGGCAATAATATGGGTTGTATTTGTTTCCCTTAGTAGGGCAATAATATGGGTTGTATTTGTTTCCCTTAGTAGGGCAATAATATGGGTTGTATTTGTTTCCCTTAGTAGGGCAATAATATGGGTTGTATTTGTTTCCCTTAGTAGGGCAATAATATGGGTTGTATTTGTTTCCCTTAGTAGGGCAATAATATATGGGTTGTATTTGTTTTTTGAGTGCTGGTTTGGAGCAGGAAGGATGCAGTTAAAGTTAAACCAGTAAAGACAGCTAGCTTCCTTTGACTGCAGGAGGGCAGAGGGAGACACAGTCCAATGTTTGCTTTAGGTGTGAGTCGTAGAGAGTGTGTCATAGAGAGAGTGTGAGTCGTAGAGAGTGTGTCATAGAGAGAGTGTGAGTCGTAGAGAGTGTGTCATAGAGAGAGTGTGAGTCGTAGAGAGTGTGTCATAGAGAGAGTGTGAGTCGTAGAGAGTGTGTCATAGAGAGAGTGTGAGTCGTAGAGAGTGTGTCATAGAGAGAGTGTGAGTCGTAGAGAGTGTGTCATAGAGAGAGTGTGAGTCGTAGAGTGTGTCATAGAGAGAGTGTGAGTCGTAGAGAGTGTGTCATAGAGAGAGTGTGAGTCGTAGAGAGTGTGTCGTAGAGAGAGTGTGAGTCGTAGAGAGTGTGTCGTAGAGAGAGTGTGAGTCGTAGAGAGTGTGTCGTAGAGAGAGTGTGAGTCGTAGAGAGTGTGTCGTAGAGAGAGTGTGAGTCGTAGAGAGTGTGTCGTAGAGAGAGGTGAGTCGTAGAGGTCGTAGAGAGAGTGTGTCGTAGAGAGAGTGTGAGTCGTAGAGAGTGTGTCATAGAGAGAGTGTGAGTCGTAGAGAGTGTGTCATAGAGAGAGTGTGAGTCGTAGAGAGTGTGTCATAGAGAGAGTGTGAGTCGTAGAGAGTGTGACATAGAGAGAGTGTGAGTCGTAGAGAGTGTGTCATAGAGAGAGTGTGAGTCATAGAGAGAGTGTGAGTCGTAGAGAGTGTGTCATAGAGAGAGTGTGAGTCGTAGAGAGTGTGTCATAGAGAGAGTGTGTCATAGAGAGAGTGTGAGTCGTAGAGAGTGTGTCATAGAGAGAGTGTGAGTCATAGAGAGTGTGTCATAGAGAGAGTGTGTCGTAGAGAGAGTGTGAGTCGTAGAGAGTGTGTCGTAGAGAGTGTGTCGTAGAGAGAGTGTGTCGTAGAGAGAGTGTGTCGTAGAGAGAGTGTGTCGTAGAGAGTGTGTCGTAGAGAGTGTGTCGTAGAGAGAGTGTGTCGTAGAGAGAGTGTGTCGTAGAGAGTGTGTCGTAGAGAGAGTGTGTCGTAGAGAGAGTGTGTCGTAGAGAGAGTGTGTCGTAGAGAGAGTGTGAGTCGTAGAGAGTGTGTCGTAGAGAGAGTGTGTCGTAGAGAGAGTGTGAGTCGTAGAGAGTGTGTCATAGAGAGTGTGTCGTAGAGAGTGTGTCATAGAGAGTGTGTCGTAGAGAGTGTGTCGTAGAGAGTGTGTCGTAGAGAGTGTGTCGTAGAGAGTGTGTCGTAGAGAGTGTGTCGTAGAGAGTGTGTCGTAGAGAGTGTGTCGTAGAGAGTGTGTCGTAGAGAGTGTGTCGTAGAGAGTGTGTCGTAGAGAGTGTGTCGTAGAGAGTGTGTCGTAGAGAGTGTGTCGTAGAGAGAGTGTGAGTCATAGAGAGTGTGAGTCATAGAGAGTGTGTCATAGAGAGTGTGTCGTAGAGAGTGTGTCGTAGAGAGTGTGTCGTAGAGAGTGTGTCGTAGAGAGTGTGTCGTAGAGAGTGTGTCGTAGAGAGTGTGTCGTAGAGAGAGTGTGTCATAGAGAGAGTGTGTCATAGAGAGTGTGTCATAGAGAGTGTGTCATAGAGAGAGTGTGAGTCGTAGAGAGTGTGTCATAGAGAGAGTGTGTCATAGAGAGAGTGTGAGTCGTAGAGAGTGTGTCGTAGAGAGAGTGTGAGTCGTAGAGAGTGTGTCATAGAGAGAGTGTGAGTCGTAGAGAGTGTGTCGTAGAGAGAGTGTGAGTCGTAGAGAGAGTGTGAGTCGTAGAGAGAGTGTGAGTCGTAGAGAGAGTGTGAGTCGTAGAGAGAGTGTGAGTCGTAGAGAGAGTGTGAGTCGTAGAGAGAGTGTGAGTCGTAGAGAGAGTGTGAGTCGTAGAGAGAGTGTGAGTCGTAGAGAGAGTGTGAGTCGTAGAGAGAGTGTGAGTCGTAGAGAGAGTGTGAGTCGTAGAGAGAGTGTGAGTCGTAGAGTGTGTCGTAGAGAGAGTGTGTCATAGAGAGTGTGTCATAGAGAGTGTGTCATAGAGAGTGTGTCATAGAGAGTGTGTCATAGAGAGAGTGTGTCATAGAGAGAGTGTGTCATAGAGAGAGTGTGTCATAGAGAGAGTGTGAGTCATAGAGAGAGTGTGAGTCGTAGAGAGTGTGTCGTAGAGAGAGTGTGAGTCATAGAGAGAGTGTGTCATAGAGAGTGTGTCATAGAGAGTGTGTCGTAGAGAGAGTGTGTCATAGAGAGAGAGTGTGTCATAGAGAGAGAGTGTGTCATAGAGAGTGTGTCATAGAGAGTGTGTCGTAGAGAGAGTGTGAGTCATAGAGAGTGTGTCGTAGAGAGTGTGTGTCATAGAGAGTGTGTGTGTCATAGAGAGTGTGTGAGTCGTAGAGAGTGTGTCGTAGAGAGTGTGTCATAGAAAGAGTGAGTCATAGAGAGTGAGTCATAGAGAGTGTGTGTCGTAGAGAGAGTGTGTCATAGAGAGAGTGTGAGTCATAGAGAGAGTGTGTCATAGAGAGTGTGTCATAGAGAGTGTGTCATAGAGAGTGTGTCGTAGAGAGAGTGTGAGTCATAGAGAGTGTGTCGTAGAGAGTGTGTGTCATAGAGAGAGTGTGAGTCATAGAGAGTGTGTCGTAGAGAGTGTGTGTCATAGAGAGTGTGTGAGTCATAGAGAGTGTGTCGTAGAGAGTGTGTCGTAGAGAGTGTGTGTCATAGAGAGTGTGTGAGTCATAGAGAGTGTGTCGTAGAGAGTGTGTCGTAGAGAGTGTGTGTCATAGAGAGTGTGTGAGTCATAGAGAGTGTGTCGTAGAGAGTGTGTGTCATAGAGAGTGTGTGAGTCATAGAGAGTGTGTCGTAGAGAGTGTGTCGTAGAGAGTGTGTTTAGCCTGAATACCCCCATTGTCTTTCCTGCTGGTCGGTTGACAGCTGGCTGCAGTGATGGGCTTTGTGTCATCCTGTATGGCTCCAGACACATTTAATTACTGGCCTTTCAGTACGGACACTGTGTTCCTCAGAGGAGACAAGACTGCTCAAATGTACTGTGAAATTAGCTCAAAATGGATTTCACATGACTTGGAATCTGTTGGAATTGTGAAACCCCAAACTAGAGAAAGTCATTGGAGAAACTGATAGTACATTGACAGTTGACTGACTCCCCTTAGTCCATCTGTATGGATTGTCCAACCTTCACAATCGCCAACAGTTGCTACAGTGTTTTTGTTGTTGTTGTTGGCCCATCCACCATCAGAGGACAAAAATAAACATTGTTTTTACAGATTTTTATTTTGTTGTTACATGTACATTCTACACACATTTTATGTACATGGCCCTTTATTTGTATGAATTTTTTTACAGTAGTTACATAGAATAAAGTAATTTGACATTGATAATTTTGATATACATTACATCTAGATAGTACGTATACATTATGTTTTCAGACAACTATTATCGAAGATGAGCTTTTAAAGCCACATCTCAGCTACTCTGTCCATCCCACCTATCTCCGTAAACCCGCCCCTCAGCTACTCTGTCCATCCCACCTATCTCCGTAAACCCACCCCTCAGCTACTCTGTCCATCCCACCTATCTCCGTAAACCTGCCCCTCAGCTACTCTGTCCATCCCACCTATCTCCGTAAACCCGCCCCTCAGCTACTCTGTCCATCCCACCTATCTCCGTAAACCCACCCCTCAGCTACTCTGTCCATCCCACCTATCTCCGTAAACCCACCCCTCAGCTACTCTGTCCATCCCACCTATCTCCGTAAACCCACCCCTCAGCTACTCTGTCCATCCCACCTATCTCCGTAAACCCACCCCTCAGCTACTCTGTCCATCCCACCTATCTCCGTAAACCCACCCCTCAGCTACTCTGTCCATCCCACCTATCTCCGTAAACCCACCCCTCAGCTACTCTGTCCATCCCACCTATCTCCGTAAACCCACCCCTCAGCTACTCTGTCCATCCCACCTATCTCCGTAAACCCACCCCTCAGCTACTCTGTCCATCCCACCTATTGCTAGGGTTCATTTTAAATAAATGGGTTTTTTTTGTTGCCATTCCTGAACCTGTGACCAGAAACAAGCTACATGGGGCAATACCAAAATAAGTCATCTATTAATTCTGTTTCTATGGTAGCAAAATCTGCAGAGCTGAGATAGTTACAGTGGCTGGTGAAAGTATTCACCCCTCTTGGCATTTTTCCTATTTTGTTGCCTTATAATCTGGAATTCAAATGAATTTTTTGGGGGGCTTTGTATCATTTGATTTACACAACATGCCTACCACTTTGAAGATGCTAAATATTTTTTATTGTGAAACAAACAAGAAATAACCTGTCCCAGTCTCAAATCTCTGGAAGATTGAAACAGGTTTCCCTCAAGAATTTCCCTGTATGTAGCACCAGCCATCATTTCTCCAATTCTGACCAGTATCCCAGTCCCTGCCATTGAAAAACATCCCCACAGCATGATGCTGCCACCACCATGCTTCACTGTGTTCACTGTGGGATGGTGTCCTCGGGTTGATGTTGGGTTTGCGCCAGTGTTGGGTTTGGGTTTGCGCCAGACAAAGCGTTTTCCTTGATGGGCAAAAAGCTCAATATTAGTCTCATCTGACCAGAGTACCTTCTTCTGTATGTTTGGGGAGTCTCCCACATGCATTTTGATGAACACCAAACATGTTTGCTTATTTTTTTCTGGCCACTCTTCCGCAAAGCCCAGCTCTGTGGAGTGTACGGTGGTCCTATGGACAGATAGGACCACCGTACAACTGGACAGATAGCTTCTCCGCTGTGAAGCTTTGCAGCTCCTTCAGGGTTATCTTTGGTCTTTTTGTTGCCTCACTGATTAATGCCCTCCTTGCCTGGTCCATGAGTTTTGGTGGGCGGCCCTCTCTTGGCAGGTTTGTTGTGGTGCCATATTCTTTCCATTTTTTTTAAATAATGGATTTAATGGTGCTCCGTGGGATGTTAAAAGTTTCTTATTTTTTTATAACCCAACCCTGACCTGTTTGGAGAGCTCCTTGGTCTTCATAGTGCCGCTTTCTTGGTGGTGCCCCTTGCTTAGTGGTGTTGCAGACTCTGGGGCCTTTCAGAACAGGTGTGTATATATACTGAGATCATGTGGCATTTAGATTGCACACAGGTGGACTTTATTTAACTAATTATCTGACTTCTGAAGGTAATTGGTTGCACCAGATCTATTTAGGGGCTTCATAGCAAAGAGGGTGAATACATATACACGCACCACTTTTCCGTTTGACATTTTTTTCAGATTTTTTTTTAAACAAGTAATTTTTTTTTCATTTCATATCACCAATTTTGATTAATTTGTGTATGTCCATTACATTAAATCCAAATAAAAATCAATTTAAATTACAGGTTGTAATGCAACAAAATAGGAAAAACGCCAAGGGGGTTGAATACTTTTGCAAGGCACTGTATATGCCCCATATACGTAACATTATGTTTGTGACAAGAATTTTGTATAATAGTTTTTTTAATTTATTAACTTTTTTTATTTAACCTTTATTTAACTAGGCAAGTCAGTTAAGAACAAATTCTTATTTACAATGACGGCCAAACCCGGACGACACTGGGTCAATTGTGCACCGCCCTATGGGACTCCCAATCACGGCCAGATGTGATGCAGCCTGGATTCGAACCAGGGACTGCAGAGATGCCTCTTGCACTGAGATGCAGTGCCTTAGACCGCTGCACCACTAAGGAGCCCCCAGTTTAAATTGAAAAACTCTTAAGTTTTGATTCAAGCGTTGTTTTGCTTATCAGTTCATAAACCATGTGCCATGGAATCGGCACATCTCAAATCTCTTCCCAACTATTTTGCAACCTGTATGGCGCAGCGGTCAACATTTTGGTCCTCAAGTAAAACTGATATCTTTTTTTTATTGAGATTATTGTTTTTTTGTTGCCAGTTTTGGTGTTTAATAAAGGGCAGACAAACAAGTTCTTTACCTTCTTCCACATGCCTCCTCCATTTTTGCGGTAATGCTGCAATCAGTTGGTTGTGATTTTGGATAGAGCAGACAGTTACAGTGCTAATCAATATGTTAGTGGTTCTGACAATCAATCTGAAAGCTATCTGATAAATCAGTCATTTCCCTGTTTACATTCTCAACATATGACAACATCCACAACGTATCTACCATGAATCAATAACACTCGCTCAAATACATGTCATTAAATTAAAGACCCTTTTAGAAAGAACTTACCAAAGCAAACAGGGAACATGTTCTCTCCTATCTCTGCTCCCCTCTCTCAATATGATATTAAACATGTATATCTGCCTCTCCTCTCTCCCAGTGTCAGGGTGTGTAGCAGAGCTGCAGGGGCGTATGCATGGCCTACAAGGGGAGATGAAGGCTGAGTGTGAGCGGTTCAGACAGTCCCAGGATGCTCTAGCCAACGCCAGGAGAGACCTGACCACCAGAGAACAGAGTCTACAGAGGGCCAAGGACGAACTGAGCCTCGCTTACACGCGCATCTCACAGGAGAGCGATCGGGTATGGATGCACACACACTGTATGAAACACACAGCTGGAGTGACTGCCAAACTCAGACTGCACACGAGTGTGACTGGCAAGGCAGAGAGACACAGTCACATCTATCACACATTCAGTTATACTGTGTGTCTCCTCTCCAGGCCCAGTCATTGGAGCAGCGTGTGAAGCAGCTGCAGGAGGAACTGAAGTGTCAGAGACAGAACGCTGAGAGCAGCCGGCTGCAGCACCAGCAACGCACCAGAGACCTTGACAAACAACACCAGAGGGTGAGGAGGGGGTGGGTATATCTGAGGGTTGCATGCACCCCTCCACTGTGTGTTAGATGATCTGGAGAAGGACAACCAAAGGGTGTGGCCTTTATGGTAGAGTGACCAGACGGAAGCCACTCCTCAGTAAAAGGTACATGACAGCCAGCTCGGAGTTTGCCAAAAGGCATCTAAAGACTCTCAGACCATGAGAAACAAGATTCTCTGGTCTGATGAAACCAAGATTGAACCATTTGGCCTGAATGCCAAGTGTCATCTCTGGAGCAAACCGGACACCATCCCTACGCTGAAGCATAGTGGTGGCAGCATCATGCTGTGGGGATGTTTTTCAGCGGCAGGGACTGGGAGACTAGTCAGGATCGAGGGAAAGATGAACAGAATGTCCTTGAGTAGCCCAGCCAGAGCCCGGATTTGAACCCAATTGAACATCTCTGGAGAGACCTGAAAATAACTCTGCAGCTACACTCCCCATCCAACCTGACAGAGCTTCTGAGGATCTGCAGAGAAGAATGGGAGAAACTCCTCAAATACAGGTGTGCCAAGTTTGTAGCGTCATACCCAAAAGACTTGAGGCTGTAAATACTTATTTAAATGTGATATTTTATATATATATATATATATATATATATATATATATATATATATATATATATATATATATATATATATATATATATATTTTTTTTTTTATACTTTTGCTAATATTCCAAAAACCTGTTTTTGCTTCGTCATTATGGGGTATTGTGTGTAGATTGATGAGGGGGGAAAAAACTATTTAATCAATTTTAGAATAAGGCTGTAACGTAACATGTGAAGAAAGTCAAGGGGTCTAAATACTTTCCGAATGCACTGTAAATAGTAACACAAAATAAATAACAATAACGAGGCTATATACAAGGAGTACCAATACTGAGTCGATGTGCAGCGGTACGGGGTAGTTGAGGAAATACAGTATGTACACTGAACAAGGCAACATGCAACAATCTAAAAGGTTTTACTGAGTTACAGTTCATATAAGGAAATGAGTCAATTTAAATTCATTAGGCCCTAATCTATGGATTTCACATGACTGGGAATACAGATATGCATATTATTGGTCACGGATACCTTTAAAAAAAAGTTAGGGGCGTGGATCAGAAAACCAGTCCGTATCTGGTGTGACCACCATTTGCCTCATGCAGCACAGCACATCTCCTTCGCATAGAGTTGATTAGGCTGTTGATTGTGGCCTGTGGAATGTTGTCCCACTCCTCTTCAATGGCCTTGTGAAGTTGCCGGATATTGGCGGGAACTGGAACACGCTGTCATACACATCAATCCAAAGCATCCCAAACATGCTCAATCGGTGACATGTCTGAGAATGCAGGCCATGCAAGAACTGTGACATTTTCAGCTTCCTGGAATTGTGTACAGATCCTTGCAACATGGGGCTGTGCATTATCACGCTGAAAGATGAGGTGATGGCGGAGGATGAATGGCACAACAACAGGCCTCAGGATCTCGTCACAGTACCTCGGGGGATTCAAATTGCCATCGATAAAAAATTGAATTGTCCATAGCTTATGCCTGCCCAATCCATAACCCCACCACCACCATGGGGCACTCTGTTCACAACGTTGATATCAGCAAACCACTCGCCCACACAACGCCATACACACCTGCCATCTGCCCGGTACAGTTGAAACCGGGTTTCATGCGTGAAGTACACACTTCTCCAGTGTGCCCCTGGCCATCGAAGGTAAGCATTTGCTCACTGAAATCTGTTACTTCTGCCAAATTCTCTAAAACGACGTTGGAAGCGACTTATGGTAGAGAAATTAACATTCAATTCTCTGCCAACAGCTCTAGGTGGACATTCCTCCAGTCAGCATGCCAATTGCACGCTCCCTCAAAACTTGAGACATCTGTAGCATTGTGTTGTGTGACAAAACACATTTTAAAGTGGCCATTGATTGTCCCCAGCACAAGATGCATCTGTGTAGTGATCATGCTTTTTGATATGCCATACCTGTCAGGTGGATGGATTATCTTGGCAAAGGAGAAATGCTCTCTAACAGAAGGATAAAATAAAGGGGGTCAATGTAAATAGTCTGGGTAGCCATTTGATGAACTGTTCAGGAGCCTTTTGGTCCCAGACTTGATGCACCGGCACTCCGTTCTCTATATAGTACACTGCTTTTGACTAGGGCCCATAGGTTAGTGCACTATGTAGGGAGTAGGGTGCCATTTGGTACTCAGATCGCAGTGTTTCCCATATATGCATTATCTGCTAAATCGCAAAAAAATGTAATACATTAATAATTTATAATGTAGATGTATAAATGTACACTGAGTGTACAAGACATTAAGATTACCTTCCTAATATATTGAGTTGCACCCCCTCCCCCTTTTGCCCTCAGAACAGCTTCAGTTTGTCGGGGAATGGACTTTGCAAGGAGTTAAAAGCGTTCTTCAGGGATGCTGGCACATGTTGACTCCAGTGCTTCCCACTGTTGTGTCAAGTTGGCTGGATGTCAAAATCAAATCAAATTTTATTAGTCACATGCGCCGAATACAACAAGTGTAGACCTTACAGTGAAATGCTTACTCGCGAGCCCCTAACCAACAATGCAGTTTTAAAAAATACGGATAAGAATAAGTAATATAAGTAACAAGTAATTAAAGAGCAGCAGTAAAATAACAATAGCGAAACTATACAGGGGGTACCGGTACAGAGCCAATGTGCGGGGGCACCGGTTAGTTGAGGTAATATGTACATGTAGGGAGAGTTATTAAAGTGACTATACATAGATGATAACAGAGAGTAGCAGCGGTGTAAAGTAGATGGGGGGGCAATGCAAATAGTCTGGGTAGCCTTTGGGTGGTGGACCGACCTTGATACACACGGGAAATTGTTGATTGTGAAATCCTGCAGTGTTGCAGTTCTTGACGCAAACCGGTGCGCCTGACACCTACTAACATACCCCGTTAAAAGGCACTTAAATATTTTGTCTTGCCCATTTATGCTCTGGATGGCACATATACACAATCCTTGTCTGTTGTCTCAAGGCTTAAAAATCCTATTTTTTTTATTATTTTTTTTTAAATGTACATCTTTTTCTCCCCAATTTCGTCATATCCAATTACGATCTTGTCTCATTGCTGCAACTCCCCAACGAAACATGACCCGCCAAACTGTGCTCCTTAACACTAGCCCGCTTAACCCAGAAGCCACACTCGGAAGAAACTAGAGGTCGACCGATTATGATTTTTCAACGCCAATACCGTTACCGATTATTGGAGGGCCAAAAAAAGCCGATACCGATTAATCGGCCGATTTAAACTTTTTTTTTATGTATATATTTGTAATAATGACAATTACAACAATACCGAATAAACACTTTTATTTTTACTTAATATAATACATAAATAAAATAAATGTAGTCTCAAATAAATAATGAAACATGTTCAATTTGGTTTAAATAATGCAAAAACACAGTGTTGTAGAAGAAAGTAAAAGTGCAATATGTGCCATGTAAAAAAGCTAACGTTTAAGTTCCTTGCTCAGAACATGAGAACATATGAAAGCTGGTGGTTCCTTTTAACATGAGTCTTCAATATTCCCAGTTTTAAGTTGTAGTTACTATATGAATTTATAGGACTATTTCTCTCTATACCATTTTTATTTCATATACCTTTGACTATTGAATGTTCTTATAGGCACTATAGAATTGCCAGCCTAATCTCGGGAGTTGATAGGCTTGAAGTCATAAACAGTGCTATGCTTCAAGCATTGCGAAGAGCTGCTGGCAAACGCAGGAAAGTGCTGTTTGAATGAATGCTTACGAGCCTGCTGCTGCCTACCACCGCTTAGTCAGACTGCTCTATCAAATATCAAATCATAGACTTAATTATAATATAATAAACACACAGAAATACAAGCCTTTGGTCATTAATATTGTCAAATCCGTAAACTATCATTTCGAAAACAAAACGTTTATTTTTTCAGTGAAATACGGAACCGTTCCGTATTTTATCAAACGGGTGGCAACCCTAAGTCTAAATGCGATGCAGTGCCTTAGACCAGGGGTTCTTAAACTTTTTCAGCCTGCAACCCAAATTAGAAATTCTGTTTTCCTGGTAGCTAAGCTTAGGAAAATATGCATCTATACGAAAATATCGATACATTTCATTGCCTTTATGCCTAAAGAAAATGCAATACAGACAAACAAATAACAATGAAATACCCATAAATATCTTTTCATGTTTATTTTTCCCCATTTAAAAACACTTTTACATACCTGTCTAGGTTGGAACTGTTGCTGTTAAAATACAATAAATAATTTAATTCTGAACTGGAATAAACAGATTGATCACATCACACAGATGTATAACAGAACACACACACAGAGGCTTTTTGATCATGCAACACTAAGTAACAGTACAGATAAATTCAGTCCTACTGTACATCTTACTGTATAAATTATTGTTGATAGAAAATCTAGGTTGGAACTGTTGCTGTTAAAATACATGTTTTATTCTGAACTGGAATAAACTGATTGATCACATCACACAGATGTAGACCAGAGAACACACACATACACACAGTCCTAATGAGAGGTGTGTGGCTGGTTTGAAGTTTTCAACAAGCATGTCTATTCTGGGCTCAGTTTTTCACAGTGCAACACAGGTCATGCTCAGCATTGACACTGTTTCTGTACTTGAGAACCCTGACTTGTATAGGTATGTGGTGCCAAACTGGATCAGAACATCTACTGCTTTCTCAGTCAGGCAGAAGACAGCTTCCTGCTGCAGATGAGCAACCCAGAACTTTTTGCCTCAAAAAGCATCTTGCTTCAATCAGTTTATTCCAGTTCAGAATAAAAATGATTACTTGTATTTTAACAGCAACAGTTTCAACCTAGAATGGTTTTCAACAATAATTTCTACAGTAAGATGTACAGTAGGCCTGATCATTTTTCATCTTCATCTGTACTGTTTCTTAGGGTTGCACTATCAGTAGCTAGTTACCTTGCTTTGGCTAACGTTATCCATTAGCTGTGTACATTTACAAGGCCAGGGGATTGTTTGAAAGAGAAACTCACATCTACTACTATGAGAGATAGTACTCCCTTATTTCTGCTTATCATCACCTGTTATAAAATGACAACAATTCCTTGCAAGTTGACTGACTTTTCCACTTACGAAGCAGTTTCCTGAAGCATTCTGCCCTGTTCTGAAAGAACTCCCTGGGTTTACCGTCACGTTGTGCCTGGATGTTTGGCCAGGACGTGTCGTATTCTTCATTTGTTCGTTTTGAGAGACTCATTACTAAGCACTTCCCCACACAAAACACATTGTGGGAGCACCTCGTTATTTCTCAAAGTTTGTATGAAAGAGACAAAAAGTCATCACTGTATTTGCGTTTCATGACGATTGAGCTCAGTCAGAACTTGTGGCTAGACATAACAGCGGTGAGTGATGGCGAGTGGGAATGACAGGTCAGTGGCTTGAACGACATATGGTCACTACATATGGTCACTGGGGGGGGGGGGGCAGTGCCCCTGTGACAACAATTTTGGACCCCCTTGTGGCCCCCATAAATATGGAGTATGAAATAATTTTTACATAACTTATTTTTGCTATCGTTAGACAGTGGCAACAATGACGATTATGAACATGGTCTTTTGCCTGCTAATGCCTGTAATGCAGTGAAGAAAACGATATGACAACAATAACGTCTAATGTAACTGGCCCCTCTAACAGTACAACTGGCCCCAGCTTGGCCCCCCCAGTTGAAATGGTCTAGAACCGCCACTGCATATGATGCTGGTTGTATTGCAGGACTTGTTGGATCTGCAGAAAGAGTGTCAGTCTGCGGAGAAACGGCACCAGCTGGATGTTAACAAACTGAACCAGGAGGTCCAGCAGACCAGAACACTACACAACACACTACAGGCCCAGTCTGAGAAGGTACACACACACATTTTCTCTACTTCACTGTTTTCATATCTCTGGGCTTCAAAATGTCTTCTCTGAACTATTTGTTCTACTTTCTTGCCTCTTGTTTTCTTTCTCAGAAGGGAGTTCAGCTATGTGCTGCTCTCAAGGTCAATTAACCAATGTCACTCCTCTCTCTCTTTCTTGCCCTAGCATGTTTTCTTTCTTGCTTTCCGTCTCACTCTCTGTTTCTTTTCCTCCCCTCTTGGTTTGTCCCAGTGGAGTGTTGAACAGGGAAGGTAATACTTGTGTGACTGTGTTCAGAACCTTTTGACTTGATCTGCTGTTGTCATCTGAGAAACATAACTCATCTTGACATAGTCCTCCTTGTCATCCAAGGAGTGGTGGTGGGAGCAGGTGGAGGCATGAGGGGTATTAACACTAGAGGCTGGAAGAGCATGTGGAGGTGCATGACGGTTAAGGAATGGTGTGATGTTTTTGGTGTGCATTTTAAAAATGGCTATACATTACACTAAAAGAGATGCTTGGTTATTCCAGGCTCAGAGGTGCTACTTAATACTTACTGAGAATATTTCCCATCCCCACCTCTACACATGTCTAGCTTTTCAAGCACTAGTTCATGAATGATAAACAATGAATCACTTCCAGTTCCTCCAGTCAGTCACCACAATCTAGTGAATCAACCACAGGCCTGACCTCAGTAATATACAGTGCATTCAGAAAGTATTCAGACCCCTTCCTCTTTTCCCCATTTTGTTACGATACAGCCTTATTCTAAAATGGATTAAATAAAGTCTTCATCAGTCTACACACAATACCCCATAATGACAAAGTGAAAACACAGGTTTTTAGAAATGTTTGCCAATTTATAAAAAACAGAAATACCTTAAGTATTCAGACCCTTTGCTATGAGACTCAAAATTGAGCTCAGGTGCATCCTGTTTTCATTGATCATCCTTGAGATGTTCCTACAACTTGATTGGAGTCCACCAGTGGTAAAATCAATTGATTGCACATGATTTGCAAAGGCACACACCTGTCTATATTAGGTCCCACAGTTGACAGTGCATGTTAGAGCAAAGACCAAGCCATGAGGTTGAAGGAATTGTCCGTAGAGCTCCCAGACAGGATTGTGTCGAGGCACAGATCTGGGGAAGGGTACCAAAACATTTCTGTTGCATTGAAGTTCTCCAAGAACACAGTGGTCTCCATCTTTCTTAAAATGGAAGAAGTTTAGAACCACCAAGACTCTTCCTAGAGCTGGCCGCCCAGCACTGAGCAATCGGGGGAGAAAAGCCTTGGTCAGGGAGGTGACTAAGAACCCGATGGTCACTCTGACAGAGCTCCAGTTCCTCTGTGGAGATGGGAGAACCTTCCAGAAGGACAACTATCTCTGCAACACTCCACCAATCGGGCCTTTATAGTAGAGTGGCCAGACCAAAGCCACTCCTCAGTAAAAGGCACATGACAGCCAGCTTGCAGTTTACCAAAAGGTACCCAAAGAACTCTGACCACGAGAAACAAGATTCTCTGGTCAGATGGAACTCTTTGGCGTGAATGCTAAGCATCACGTCTGGAGGAAACCTGGCACCATCCCTACGGTGAAGCATGGTGGCAGCATCATGCTGTGGGGATGTTTTTCAACGTCAGAGACTGGGAGACTAGTCAGGATCGAGGGAAAGATGAACGGAGCAAAGTACAGAGAGATCCTTGATGAAAACCTGCTCCAGAGTGCTCAGGACCTCCGACTGTTGCGAAGGTTCACCTTCCAACAGGACAACAACCCTAAGCACACAGCCAAGACAACGCTGAGTGGCTTCGGGACAAGTCTCTGAATGACCATGAGTGGCCCAGCCAGAGCCCGGACTTGAACCCGATCGAACATCTCTAGAGCGACCTGAAAATAGCTGTGCAGCGACGCTCCCCAACCAACCTGACAGAGCTTGAGAGGATCTGCATAGAAGAATGGGAGAAACTCCCCAAATACAGGTGTGCCAAACTTGTTGTGTCATACCCAACAAGACTTGAAGCAGCCAAAGGTGCTTCAACAAAGTACTGAGTAAAGGGTCTGAATGCTTATGTAAATGTGATATTTCAGTTTTTTTCTCTTTAATATATTTGCTCCAATAAAAAAACATTTTTTTTTTTGTAATATTTTTTTATTATTATTGGGTATTGTGTGTAGATTGATGAGGGGAAAAAACAATGTAATCCATTTTAGAATAAGGCTGTAAAGTTAAAAAAAAGGTTGGGGGAAAAAGCCAAGGGGTCTGAATACTTTCCAAATGCACTGTATCTAATCTAGTTCAATCTGATAAGGCATTCATTGGTTTCATCCCAAATGGCACCCTATTCCCCTTATAGTGCACAACTTTTGACCAGGGCCCATAGATGGGGAATATGGTGCCATTTGGGATGCGTCCATTCTCTTCCTTTCTCTCCAATAGACACTGAACACAATAGAGCTACAGTACATATGGTTTTGCTAGCTGCCTTAAATCAGATTGACATCATGTTTAATTACTGATAAGCTTTTTAATATGCTCTCACGTTGCTTTTAAAGCGGCCTCTTTGAGAGTTAAACGTACCAAGCTGGAACGTCTGTGACTTCAGGGCTTTGTGTTCACAGCATGGAGATAAACAGGGAACAGTTGCTTTAAGACCAGTGCATGCAACAACAATGACATTGCACAAATTGATTAACCTCAAATTGGTTGATCAATTTGTAGGGGTATTCATCTGTTGTTTTTATCCATGGCATGGAAGTGTATCCAAATGTTTGAATGTGTTATCTCATGTAAGCAAAAAAGGTTTGATCATGTTTAATATCTGATGGGTTTGATAGTTTCCCCATCTGTCTCTGCTGTGTAGCTAACTGCATGTTGATTCCTCAGACAGATGTTTTCAGGAGATGTGTTGTTTACGACAGGACCCGTCCTTTAGATAGAGAGGGATATAGAGACCCTGTTTGTTTCCTTCCCTGTGGCTAGCTTTCCCGTGTCTACTCTCCTCCCACCCTTCCCTTTTCTCGAGTCCATTTTTCTTCTTCCTTTTATATGCAATCTTCTCATAGTCCTCCCCGGTCCCCACCTTTTCCTTAGTGAGTACTTCTTTCCTCCATTATGGAGTAATATTTCTGTCTCTCTCCCAGGTGACCCTTCAGAAGCAGGCGTTGGAGAGGGATATAGACGCTTTGAAAGAGAAAGTCAAATGGACTGAGGGGCAACTGAAGGAGAGCCAGAAGAAAGAGGCCCAAACACAAACCAAACTAACGGTATACACATACAATTATGAACTACAGGCGGACAGACTCTTGTGTCCTTGGTCTGGACATGTCAATCTATTATGCATGAACTATGCTGTGGCCGCATTATGAAGTCACTGAATCATTTAGTCCATAGGTTATTGCTATAGAATAGTCTGCTCTTATATAAAGAATAGGTTGGTTATTTAAAGTTGTTTATATAGTTGATATTGCATAGTTATTACATAGTTATTGACTTCATGCATGTGAATATGTGCTGTTTCTCTCCTGTTGCTGTCCTATAGGAGTCACTGTGTGAGAGGGAGGGGCTGAATGTAACACTGGAGCAGAACAGGAGGAGAGAGAGAGGACTGGAGGAGGAGGTGAAGAAGCTGGCTGAGGAGCTGGCAGAGGCCCTCAGACGCATCAAAGAACTAGAAGGTGAGGAGGAGGGAGGAAAGAGGGCTGTTGTTGATAATGGGTTGTTTATCCTTTATGACTAGAGACGATAGACACTGCTGTTGTCTGTTCAATGTTAGGAAATTTGAACAGGACGTGTTTGACTTAACAAAAGAGTGACATCATTCCTACACCAAACTGTTGTCACTCATTTCCTTTGAGCTGCACAAGCTGTTATTCTTGTTACTGCTGCCACCTGTTGACCTTCAGCGGTATTACACCCGGATATTTGGTTGATTATCCAAATGAACATTTTTTTGAATTAACATGGCAGTTTGAATGATAATAAGTCATTTGGTTGATCATTTCTTCTTTCTCGTGTTTGTTTCCCTATTCCTCTTTCCAGACCAGAAGACGGTCCAACCCATTGCTGCTCCAATGGCTCCAGTCCCATTTAGCCCTGCCGGACAGAGCTTTTCCCCAGTCTCACAAATACGACATGGCCACACCACCCCACGCACACCCTCGGCTCAGACCAACAGACCTGCTAGAGGGGAGCAAGCGAGGGAGGAGAGAGGGAACGAGGGACAGAGAGCAAAGTACCCCACAGAGCGAGAGCCTGGCGAGGGCATCGACTCGGAGCACATCACTCCATTTGGCTCCACAGACTCTGACAAAACAAAGAGGGCAGGAGAAAGGGGGAAAGGGGAGGAGAGGAAACGAGAGAATGAGCGACAAGACGAGGTAGAGTCGGTAGTGGATGGCTGCATCCCTGGGAAGGATGCTTCCACCAAGGACAAAACCTCACTCAGCACACAGAGCTCTCTTTCTGACCCAGACCACAGTCCCCACCTCAGCAGCTCCGCTAGCTCCGACACAGACTACGAGAGCGAGACCCTGTCCAGCCACTCCAAACCCAGAGCCCAGACCACCGGGGCTGAGGGAGACCTACAGAGGGAGAACCAAGAGCTGCGTTCAGAGCTGCAGGACGTTAAGGATGAGTTACAAAGGAGACTGGAGGACCTGGAGACCCAGCGCAGAGCGGCGGCCGAGGCCAGGAACAGGCTCAAGCAACTCAGCCACAAACATGCCTCCCAGGCTGAGACCTCCAGAGAGAAGGAGGAGAGGAGGAGGGAGTTAGAGGAGAGGGCAGAGACAGGGAGGTTGAAGGAGGCACTGACTGAACTTGAGATAAAGGTCAGGAGAGATGGAGAGGACAGGGAGAGGGGGGAGAGAGAGAGGGAGAGAGGGGACAGGGAGTCTGAAAGCATGCTGCTGAACCTCCAGCTAAAAAAGAAGCTGGCTGAGTTGAAGACAGAGCTCTTGAGAGAACGGGAGGAGCGAGAAAGTGAAAAGGAGGAGGAGACGAAGAGATTGAAAAACAAAGGGATAGAAGGAACGATTGACCTGACTGTTAAGCTGGAAGAGCTCCAGGCAGAGTTGAAGGAACTGAAGAACCGTGGACGTCTTGAAGTGAAGAACATGGTAGATAAAAACACCCCTCTGACATATCTCACCCTGCACCATGACATCACCTCTAACTCCAACAACAACACTGTTGTCCCTGACTACAAGCTACTACCATCTCCAGACCAGCACCACCTCCTGTGTGAGAATACCAACCCACAGAACACTGTTGTCTCCCAGGCAACAGAAACAACAGCTGATCTGATCCAGGAAGTTGGAACTCTGACCAAAGCTCCAGATCTCTCCAGACCTATTGGTGAGGGAGAGACCATTGTGGAGGCCCAGAGGGGTGTGTCTGCCTCTGAGCTGGGTGAAACCACTGTGGAAGCTGAGAAAGGGGTATCTCCCTCAGACCAGGCTGAAACCACCATGGAGCTCCAGAGTGGAGGCCTCTCTGCCTCAGAGCTAGCCCAAGAGGTGGAGCATCTGTGTGGGGAGAGCGCCAATGAGGCTGGTCGAGCCAGACAGACCCAGGCCAAGCTGGTGGCTCGACAGAGCCAGGTAACCAGGCAGACCCAGCAGCTGACCCTGGCCTTCGACCACCAGAGTAGACACATCCAGGAGCTGCTGGCAGAGCTGCAGGAGACGGAGGGCAGCGGCGTCAGGCAGGGACAGGAACTGCAGCGCTGTAGAGATGAACTGGCCACGCTCAGAGAGGAGAAGGGGAGACGGGAGGAAGAGAGACAGAAGGAGGAGATCAAGGAAAGTAGGGTCACTATAACCCCTCAGCAGGCTGACCATTACACAGATGTACATCAGATCACTCAGAATGAGTCTGCCTCTGGGATAGAAGAGAGTGCAGACATAACAAAACCACTGAACACTACCCAGGCTTCCTCTGCACTTTCCGATGAGGGAGGTCAGCTGCCAACTACACAGAAAAACTGTGTTACAGAATTGTATTATGTAATAGACAGCACTACCACTCTGAGCAACCATCCTGTGGAAAATGAGGCAGCGAAGATGGTGGATTCTAAGGCTTCTGCTCAGCCAAGCAGGAGTGAAGAGACAGTTGAAAACACAGAGAAATTCAAATCGGACCATTTAACTGTCACACGTTCTGAGGAGCAGATGGGACATCCTGAGGGTTCTGGGCTCCAACAGCAACACGTCCGTAGTGACGGACACGCCATAGACAGCCCTGCCTTCAGGAGAGCTACTGAAGAGTTCCAGTTATCCCAGAGAGACCCGAGTCTAACCAGGACGGAGAATACACGTCTTACTGCAGAGCTGGAGAAAGCTTCTGGTCTTACCAACAAACAGTACACCAATGGACAGGGTCGAGAAGAGAGTCTGGCTGAAGAGCTGCGGTCTCTAAAACAGCAGAACGAACAACTGAAACTCAAACTTCAAGATGTGGCAACCACAGACAGAGAAATGAGTTTTGTCAGTAACACAACACTACCAGCCACCTGTGAAGACCAGGCTGAAAGAAGAGCAAAGAGAAGGAAAAGAAAGAACCAGAGAGGACAGGAAGTTATCTCCACCTCTGGAGAGTTAGAGCAAATCAGTGACATCATCACCTCAGGATGGGAGGCCACACTGCAGGATGGAGGGAAACCCAAAGACGAGGCGACATGGGAAGTAGAGTCTGAAGGAGAGAGGGAGAGAGGAGCTAGGGGTGAGAGGAGAGGGGAAGGAGAGGGGGAGAGAGGAGCTAGGGGTGACGGGAGCGGGGGAGTAGAGAGGGAGAGAGGAGCTGGATATGAGACTCTACTAGACACTACTCCACTGGCTCCATTCCAGATCACCTGCCTAGAGAAGCAGGTAGGTTTCTATACTCTAAATCGTTCTGTGAACGTAGTTATCAAAGTTACCATAAATACTTGAACAATTTCCCCCCATATCTTAAGCATGTGGTTGTCCACAAACCCTACTATAGAAGGCTTTATTCAAGCTAGCTCCTTTGAATAAATGTATTTTGAATAAATCCTGAATGTTATCGTCTCTCTCTCGCTCTCTCTCCTCCTGTCCAGGTGGTGGCGCTGCAGGCTGAACTGCAGTCTCTCTCTGAGGAGAACCAGAGACAGGCTGAGGACCTGGCAGTGTGGAGGCTGATGGCCCAGACCCCCTGTCTGGACCCAGAGGACCCCATCGCTGCTACCCACAGCCCTGCTCCCCTCAGCCCTGGACACAACACTGCTCCCCTCAGCCCTGGATACAACACTGCTCCGCTCAGCCCTGGATACAACACTGCTCCGCTCAGCCCTGGATACAACACTGCTCCGCTCAGCCCTGGACACAACACTGCTCCCCTCAGCCCTGGACACAACACTGCTCCCCTCAGCCCTGGACACAACACTGCTCCCCTCAGCCCTGGACACAACACTGCTCCGCTCAGCCCTGGACACAACACTGCTCCGCTCAGCCCTGGACACAACACTGCTCCCCTCAGCCCTGGACACAACACTGCTCCCCTCAGCCCTGGACACAACACTGCTCCCCTCAGCCCTGGACACAACACTGCTCCCCTCAGCCCTGGACACAACACTGCTCCCCTCAGCCCTGGACACAACACTGCTCCCCTCAGCCCTGGACACAACACTGCTCCCCTCAGCCCTGGACACAACACTGTGACTGTCGTAAGGGAGGATGAGCTGCTTCTCTCCTGCACCTCCAATAGACTCTATGGGAGGACCCTGGTCTCAAGGTAATGGTAAATTTAGCACTTGTAGGAAACATGTGGTGACAATAATGCTTTTCATATACTGCTTATATATAAAATATAAACAGTGCATTCGGAAAGTATTCAGACACCTTCACTTTTTCCACATTTTGTTACATTACAGCCTTGTTCTAAAATTGATTAAATTAAAAAGTCCTCATTAATCTAAACACAATATGGGGTATTGTAATAAATGTCAACAGGTTTTTAGAAGTTTTTGCAACTGTATAAAAAATGTAAAACATGTCTTATTTACATAAGTTTATGATACTTGAAATTGAGTTCAAGTGCATCCTGTTTCCATTGATCATCCTTAATGTTTCTACAACTTGATTGGAGTCCACCTGTGGTAAACTCAATTGATTGGACATGATTTGGAAAGGTACACACCTGTCTATATAAGGTCCCACAGATGACAGAGCAGAAACCAAGCCATGAGGTTGAAGGAATTGTCCTCAGAGACAGGATTGTGTCGAGGCACAGATCTTGGGAAGGGTACCAAACATTTTCTTCAGCATTGAAGGTCCCCAAGAACACACAGGCCTTCATCATTCTTAAATGGAAGAAGTTTGGAACCACCAAGACTCTTCCTGTAGCGTCATACCCAAGAAGACTTGGCTGTAATTGCTCCAAAGGTGCGGCGGCAGGTAGCCTAGTGGTTAGAGCGTTGGGCCAGTAACCGGAAGGTTGCTGGATCGAATCCTTGAGCTGACAAGGTAAAAATCTGTCTTTCTGCCCCTGAGCAAGGCAGTTAACCCACTGTTCACCAGGCCTCGAAGACATGGATGTCGATTAAGGCAGCCCCCCACACCTCTCTGATTCAGGGGGGTGGGTTAAATGCGGAAGACACATTTCAGTTGAATACATTGTTGGACAACTGACTAGGTATCCCCCTTTCCCTTTTCAACAAAGTACTGAATACTTAATGTAAAATACTGAATACTTATGTAAATGTAATATTTACGTTCTTTATTTTCAATACATTTGCAAAAATGTATTTTGCTTTGTCATTATGGGGTATTGTGTGTAGACTGATGAGGGGAAAAACAATTTAATCAATTTTAGAATAAGGCTGTAATGTAACAAAATGTGGAAAAAGTCAAGGGGTCTGAATACTTTCTGAATGCACTGTATTTCCATCCATCTCAATGGGGTGTTTGTACGTATCTTATCTACAATGTGTTGGTATCTTGAAATGTACATTTTTCTTCTTTACATTTTTTGGGGGGGTCCAGACTGCAGCACTGCAATTCTCTTGAACCAAAGAGTATCCAAAACTCACCCAGAAAGAACAAATCGACATATCACCAAGAGACAGAAAAACCGACCAATGAACATAGAGATGAAGAAGCAGAAGTCACCAAAGATGTTTACCAATCCTCAGAGCTCCAGACCAAGGCAACAGAGCACGCTAACCAAGATGATCCAGAAAACAAGACCAATCCAAACACTCCCAGAGCAACAGATGAGACCCAGACCAAGGCAACAGAGCACACTAAGCAAGATGATCCAGAAAACAAGACCAATCCAAACACTCCCAGAGCAACAGATGAGACCCAGACCAAGGCAACAGAGCACGCTAACCAAAATGATCCAGAAAACAAGACCAATCCAAACACTCCCAGAGCAACAGATGAGACCCAGACCAAGGCAACAGAGCACGCTAACCAAGATGATCCAGAAAACAAGACCAATCCAAACACTCCCAGCGCAACAGATAAGACCCAGACCAAAGAAATCGTCTCAAGGCACAATCTAGACATCATAGAACTAAATGACCTCAGAGAGTTCCCCACTCTATCTCTCGCTGAGGCTCAATCCACTGAAGCAGAGTCCTCTGAAACCAACCATCCCAGTCACCATCAAGAGGAACCAATCTCCACTGGGGTTGAAAATAAAAATCACTGCTCGGTCTGTAGAAAAGTCACCACCACAACCACTGGTGAGTGGCAAACTGAGTGGCAAACTGAGAGAACGATAGTGGAGACCAAGGTTCAGAGGTTAGAGGTTAGGAGCACCAGCTCTCAGACAGAGGAGAGGGGAGCAACAGGAGTCTGGACACCGACACAGCCTCCTACTCCAGCCACTTCACCAGAAACACACCAGGTATACACACAGACCGAGGAGGAGAATGATGAGGATGAAGTACCCACAGAATCTCCCCCTATGTCACCAGTCTGGATGTCAGAGGCAGAGGGGGACAGGATGTTGTTTTCCGGTTCATTCCCGATCCCAGCCGACCCAGCCCGCCTGGCGGAGCGAATCCGTCGTAACCGGTGTCAGATGTCTGCAGCGTACGACGATACGGAGTACGAACCCTACGGCCTGCCTGAGGTGGTCATGAAAGGTGAGGAGAGAGGGGATGTTGTGTTTAAACAATAAGGCACAATAGACTGATGCTATGTTTGAATGTCACAGCTAATGGGGGTTGTTACTGTTGGCCAGAGGTAAAGCCAATGTCTTTTATGATCCTAAAATACTGTTGCAATCATCTCATCATTCAAATAAAAATGTTTTGATCGTTTACATGTATTTTGCAGATGTTATGCTACTGTGAAATCCTGCATGCTTATGTTTCTAGCTCCAACAAATGCAGTAATACGTAACATTACAAAGCAATACATACAAATCCAAGGAAATTAAAAGAAAGAAATTCAGGAATATCAGAACGAGTTCGGAGTATAAATACAGTGCCTTCGGAAAGTTTTCAGACCCCTTGACTTTTTCTACATTTTGTTACGTTACAGCCTTATTCTAAAATGGATTTTTAAAAATTCCCCTCATCAATCTACACACAATACCCCATAGTGACAAAATAACGTTTTATTTTATTTTCGCATATGTATAAAAAATTACAAATGGAACTATTACATTTACATAAGTATTCAGACCCAGTACTTTGTTGAAGCACCTTTGGCAGTGATTACAGCCTCGAGTCTTCTTGGGTATGACGCCACAGGCTTATCACATCTGTATTTGGCAAGTTTCTCCCATTCTTCTCTGCAGATCCTCTCAAGCTCTGTCAGGTTGGATGAGGAGCGTCACTGCACCGCTATTTTCAAGTCTCTTCACAGATGTTCAGTTTCAAGTCCAGGCTCTGGCTGGGCCACTCAAGGACATTCAGAGACTTGTCCCAAAGCCACTCCTGCGTTTTGGCTGTGTGCTTAGGGTTGTTGTCCTGTTGGAAGGTGAACCTTCACCCCAGTCTGAGGATCTGAGCGCTCTCGAGCAGGTTTTCATCAAGGATGTAGTTAATCTTTGCCTCAATCCTGACTAGTCTCCCAGTCCCTGCCGCTGAAAAACATCCCCACAGCATTATGCTGCCACCACCATGCTTCACCGTTGGGATGGTGCCAGGTTTCCTCCAGACCTGGCAGAGATGTTCCTCAGGTTGGCATTCAGGCCAATGAGTTCAATCTTGGTTTCATCAGACCAGAGAATCGTGTTTCTCATGGTCTGAGAGTCTTTAGGTCTGGTCACTCTACCATAAAGGCCTGATTGATGGAGTGCTGCAGAGATGGTTGTGCTTCTGGAAGGTTCTCCTATCTCCACAGAGTAACTCCAGAGCTCTGTCAGAGTGACTAATGGGTTCTTGGCCATCTCCCTGACCAAGGCCCTTCTCTCCTGATTGCTCAGTTTGCCTGGGCGGCCAGCTCTAGGAAGAGTCTTGATGGTTCCCAACTTCTTCCATTTAAGAATGATGGAGGCCACTGTGTTCTTGGGGATCTTCAATGCTGCAGAAATGTTTTGGTACCCTTCCCCAGATCTGTGCCTCGACACAATCCTGTCTCGGAGCTTTACAGACAATTCCTTCGACCTCATGGCTTGGTTTTTGCTCTGACAATCACTGCCAACTTTGGGACCTTATATAGACAGGTGTGTTATTTCCCAAATCATGTCCAATCAATTGAATTTACCACAGGCTGACTCCAATCAAGTTGTAGAAACATCTCAAGGATGATCAATGGAAACAGGATGCACCTGAGATCAATTTTCAGTCTCATAGTAAAGAGTCTGAATACTTGTGTAAATAAAGTATTTCTGTTTTTTTATTTTTAATACATTTGCAAAAATGTCAACCTGTTTTCGCTTTGTCATTATGGGCTATTGTCTGTAGATAGTTCAGGATTTTTTTTATTGTATCAATTTTAGAATAAGGCTGAAATGTAACAAAATGTGGAAATAGTCATGGAGTCTTCAACAAAGTACCGAATAAAGGGTCTGAATACTTACAGTACCAGTTAAAAGTTTGGACACACCTACTCATTATTTTCTACATTGTAGAATAATAGTGAAGACATCAAAACTATGAAATATCACATTTGGAATCATGTAGTAACCAAAAAAACGTTAATCAAATCAAAATATATTTTTAAATTTGAGATTCTTAAAAGTAGCCACCCTTTCCCTTGATGACAAATTTGCACGCTCTTCATGAGGTAGTCACCTGGAATGCATTTCAATGAATCAAATCAAATTTATTTATCTAGCCCTTCTTAGATCAGCTGATATCTCAAAGTGCTGTACAGAAACCCAGCCTAAAACCCCAAACAGCAAGCAATGCAGGTGCAACAGGTCAGCATCTCAGGAGTAAATGTCAGTTGGCTTTTCATAGCCGATCATTGAGTATCTCTACCGCTCCTGCAGGTTCTAGAGAGTTGAAAACAGCAGGTCTGGGACAGGTAGCACGTCCGGTGAATAGGTCAGGGTTCCAGCAGGTCTGGGACAGCAGGTCTGGGACAGGTAGCACGTCCGGTGAACAGGTCAGGGTTCCATAGCCGCAGGCAGAACAGTTGAAACTGGAGCAGCAGCACGGCCAGGTGGACTGGGGACAGCAAGGAGTCATCATGCCAGGTAGTCCTGAGGCATGGTCCTAGGGCTCAGGTCCTCCGAGAGAGAGAAAGAGGGATTTAGAGAGAGCATACTTAAATTAACCCAGGACACCGGATAAGACAGGAGAAATACTTCAGATATAACAGACTGACCCTAGCCCCCCGACACAAACTACTGCAGCATAAATACTGGAGGCTGAGAGAGGAGGGGTCAGGAGACACTGTGGCCCCATCCGATGATACCCCCGGACAGGGCCAAACGGGCAGGATAAAACCCCACCCACTTTGCTAAAGCACAGCCCCCACACCACTAGAGGGATACCTTCAACCGCCAACTTACCATCCTGAGACAAGCCCGACTATAGCCCACAAAGATCTCCGCCACAGCACAACCAAAGGGCGGGTAGAGAATTCCAGTGGAGAGAGGTGAACCGGCCAGGCAGAGACAGCAAGGGCAGTTCGTTGCTCCAGTGCCTTTCCGTTCACCTTCACACTCCTGGGCCAGACTACACTCAATCATAGGACCTACTGAAGAGATGAGTCTTCAATAAAGACTTAAAGGTCGAGACCGAGTCTGCGTCTCTCACATGGGTAGGCAGACCATTCCATAAAAATGGAGCTCTATAGGAGAAAGCCCTGCCTCCAGCTGTTTGCTTAGAAATTCTAGGGACAATTAGGAGGCCTGCGTCTTGTGACCGTAGCGTACGTGTAGGTATGTACGGCAGGACCAAATCGGAAAGATAGGTAGGAGCAAGCCCATGTAATGCTTTATAGGTTAGTAGTAAAACCTTGAAATCAGCCCTTGTCTAAACAGGAAGCCAGTGTAGGCAGGCTAGCACTGGAGTAATATGATCAATTTTTGGGGTTCTAGTCAGTATTCTAGCAGCTGTATTTAGCACTAACTAAAGTTTATTTAGTGCTTTATCCGGGTAGCCGGAAAGTAGAGCATTGCAGTAGTCTAACCTAGAAGTAACAAAAGCATGGATATATTTTTCTGCATAATTTTTGGACCAAACATTTCTGATTTTTTACAATGTTACATAGATGGAAAAAATCTGTCCTTGAAACAGTCTTGATATGTTCGTCAAAAGAGAGATCAGGGTCCAGAGTAACGCCGAGGTCCTTCACAGTTTTATCTGAGACGACTGTACAACCATCAAGATTAATTGTCAGATTCAACAGAAGATCTTTGTTTCTTGGGACCTAGAACAAGCATCTCTGTTTTGCCCGAGTTTAAAAGTAGAAAGTTTGCAGCCATTCACTTCCTTATGTCTGAAACACAGGCTTCCAGCGAGGGCATTTTTGGGGCTTCACCATGTTTCATTGAAATGTACAGCTGTGTTTCATCCGCATTGCAGGGAAAGTTAACATTATGTTTTCAAATGACATCCCCAAGAGGTAAAATATATAGTGAAAACAATATGGTCCTAAAACGGAACCTTGAGGAACACCGAAATGTACAGTTGATTTGTCAGAGGACAAACCATCCACAGAGACAAACTAATATCTTTCCGACAGATAAGATCTAAATCAGGCCAGAACTTGTCCGTGTAGACCAATTTGGGTTTCCAATCTCTTCAAAAGAATGTGGTGATCGATGGTATCAAAAGCAGCACTAAGGTCGAGGAGCACGAGGACAGATGCAGAGCCTCGGTCTGAGGCCATTAAAAGGTCATTTACCACCTTCACAAGTGCAGTCTCAGTGCTATGATGGGGTCTAAAACCAGACTGAAATGTACAGTTGATTTGTCAGAGGACAAACCATCCACAGAGACAAACTAATATCTTTCCGACAGATAAGATCTAAATCAGGCCAGAACTTGTCCGTGTAGACCAATTTGGGTTTCCAATCTCTTCAAAAGAATGTGGTGATCGATGGTATCAAAAGCAGCACTAAGGTCGAGGAGCACGAGGACAGATGCAGAGCCTCGGTCTGAGGCCATTAAAAGGTCATTTACCACCTTCACAAGTGCAGTCTCAGTGCTATGATGGGGTCTAAAACCAGACTGAAGCATTTCGTATACATTGTTTGTCTTCAGGAAGCCAGTGAGTTGCTGCGCAACAGCTTTTTCAAAAAATGTTGAGAGGAATGGGAGATTCAATATAGGCCGATTTAGTTTAAAAAAAATATTTTCTGGGTCAAGGTTTGGCTTTTTCAAGAGAGGCTTTATTACTGCCACTTTTAGTGAGTTTGGTACACATACGGTGGATAGAGAGCCATTTATTATGTTCAACACAGGAGGGCCAAGCACAGGAAGCAGCTCTTTCAGTAGTTGGAATAGGGTCCAGTATGCAGCTTGAAGGTTTAGAGGCCATGTTTATTTTCATCATTGTGTCAAGACATATCTTCTTATGGGCAGGTGGGACGGTAGCGTCCCACCTGGCCAACATCCGGTGAAATTGCAGAGCGCCAAATTAAAAATACAGAAATAGTCAAATTAAACATTCATAAAAATACAAGTGTTATACATAGGCTTAAAGATGAACTTCTTGTTAATCCAGCCGCTGTGTCAGATTTCAAAAATACTTTACGGCGAAAGCATACCATGCGATTATCTGAGGACAGCGCCCCGCTTACAAAAGCATACAAACATTTTTCAACCAAGTAAAGGAATTACAAAAGTCAGAAATAGCGATAAAATGAATCACTTATCTTTGATGATCTTCATACGGTTGCAGTCACAAGAGGCCCTGTTACACAATAAATGTTCGTTTTGTTAGATAAAGTCCCTCTTTATGTTCCAAAATCTCTGTTTTGTTGGCGCGTTTTGTTCAGTAATCCACTGGCTCAAAGGCGGTCATGACATGCAGACGAATACATCCTAATAGTACCGGTAAAGTTCGTCAAAACATGTAAAACGATGTTCATAATTAATCCTCAGGTTGTCTATTGTCTAAATAATCGATAATATTTCAACCGGACAATAGCGTCTTCAATAGAAAGGAAAAACAACAAACGGCGCGCAATCGGTCACGTGCGCAAACTAGCTCTGGTTCATTCTAGAGTCCACTGAAAGAAGGGTCTCATTCTTCCTCGTTTTTCAGAATACAAGCCTGAAACAATGTCTAAAGACTGTTGACATCTAGTGGAAGCCATAGGAACTGCAATCTGGGTCCTAACCATTTAGATACTGTATATTCAATAGAAAAAGTACCCACATCAAAAATATCCCACTTCCTGGATGGATTTTCGTCAGGTTTTTCGCCTGCCATATCAGTTCTGTTATACTCACAGACATTATTTTAACAGTTTTGGAAATGTTAGTGTTTTCTATCCAATACTACTATGCATGTCCTAGCTTCTGGGCCTGAGTAACAGGCAGTTTACATTGGGCACCTCATTCATCCAAAATTCAAAATACTGCCCCCTACCCAAGAGAGGATATAGTACTAAAACACGAGTGTCTCCCTTGATCCTAGGTCCTGGCAGAGTTGTGCAGACTCAGGACAACTGAGCTTTGGAGGAATACGCAGATTTAAAGAGGAGTCCGTAATTTGCTTTCTCTAATGATCATGATCTTTTCGTCAAAGAAGTTCATGAATTTATTACTGCTGAAGTGAAAGCCATCCTCTCTTGGGGAATGCTGCTTTTTAGTTAGCTTTGCGACCGTATCAAAAATACATTTTGGATTGTTCTTATTTTCCTCAATTAAGTTGGAAAAATAGGATGATCGAGCAGCAGTGAGGGCTCTTCGATACTGCACGGTACTGTCTTTCCAAGCTAGTCGGAAGACTTCCAGTTTGGTGTGGCGCCATTTCCAGCCTGCTGCCTGGCCTGCACCCTATTTCATTGTGGAGCTAGGGGAGTTAGAGCCCTGTCTATGTTCGTAGATAAGATGAGAGCACCCCTCCAGCTAGGATGGAGTCCGTCACTCCTCAACAGGCCAGGCTTGGTCCTGTTTGTGGGTGAGTCCCAGAAAGAGGGCCAATTATCTACAAATTCTATCTTTTGGGAGGGGCAGAAAACAATTTTCAACCAGCGATTGAGTTGTGAGACTCTGCTGTAGAGCTCATCACTCCCCCTAACTGGGAGGGGGCCAGAGACAATTACTCGATGCCGACTCATCTTTCTAGCTGATTTACACGCTGAAGCTATGTTGCGCTTGGTGACCTCTGACTGTTTCATCCTAACGTCGTTGGTGCCGACGTGGATAACAATATCCCTATACTCTCTACACTTGCCAGTTTTGGCTTTAGCCAGCACCATCTTCAGATTAGCCTTAACGTCGGTAGCCCTGCCCCCTGGTAAACAGTGTATGATCGCTGGATGATTCGTTTTAAGCCTAATACTGTGGGTAATGGAGTCGCCAATGACTAGGGTTTTCAATTTGTCAGAGCTAATGGTGGGAGGCTTCGGCGTCTCAGACCCCAGAACAGGAGGAGTAGAGACCAGAGAAGGCTTGGCCTCTGACTCCGACTCGCTGCTTAATGGGGAGAACCGGTTGAAAGTTTCTGTCGGTTGAATGAGCGACACCGGTTGAGCATTCCTACAGCATTTCCCTCCAGAAGCCATGAGGAAGTTGTCCGGCTGCGGGGACCGTGCGAGGGGATTTATACTACTATCTGTACTTACTGGTGGCACAGACGCCATTTCATCCTTTCCTACAGTGAAATTACCCTTGCCTAACGATTGCGTCTGAAGCTGGGCTTGCAGCACAGCTATCCTCGCCGTAAGGCAATCATTCTCCTGTATTTTATGAGTACAGCGACTGCAATTAGAAGGCATCATGTTAATGTTACTACTTAGCTTCGGCTGGTGGAGGTCCTGACGAACCATGTCCAGATAAAGCGTCCGGAGTGAAAAAGTGAATGGAAAAAACTAAAAATATAAACGGTAATTAAAAGTAAAAAACGTAAAGTTGTCAGGTACCAAAGTAGCAAAGTAAGGTTAGCAACAAAACGAACAGGTGTGCCTTGTTAAAAGTACATTTTTGGATTTTGTTTTCTTAATGTGTTTGATCCAATCAGTTGTGTTGTGACAAGGTAGGGGTGGTATACAGAAGATTTTACCTATTTGGTGAAAGACCAAGTCCATATTATGGCAAGAAAAGACAGTCCATCATTACTTTAAGATATGAAGGTCAGTCAGTCCGGAAAATATCAGGAACTTTGAACGTTTCTTCAAGTGCAGTCGCAAAAACCATGAAGCGCTATGATGAAACTGGCTCTCATGAGGACCGCCACAGAAAAGGAAGACCCAGAGTTACCTCTGCTGCAGAGGATAAGTTCGTTAGAGTTAACTGCACCTCATATTGCAGCCCAAATAAATGCTTCACAGAGTTCAAGTAATAGACACATCTCAACATCAACTGTTCAGAGGAGACTGCATGAATCAGGCCTTCATGGTCGAATTGCTGCAAAGAAACCACTACTAAACGACACCAATAAGAAGAAGAGACTTGCTTGGGCCAAGAAACACGAGCAATGGACATTAGACCGGTAGAAATCTGTCCTTTGGTCTGATGAGTCCAAATTTGGGATTTTTCTGTCTTTGTGAGACGCAAAGTAGGTGAATGGATGATCTCTGCATGTGTGGTTCCCACCGTGAAGCATGGAGGAGGAAGCGGTGTAATGGTGTGGGGGTGCTTTGCTGGTGACACTGTCAGTGATTTATTTAGAATTCAAGTGAAGTCCCGAGCTATAATAAATGCGTCCTCAGGATATGCGGTTTCCAGTTTGCACGAAGTCCAGTGTAGTTCCTTGAAAGCCATTGCGATGTTGGCTTGGGTTGAACACGGCCATGACAATGACCAAAGAAAATTATCTCGGGAGGTAATGCGGTCAGCATTTGATGAGGTATTCCAGATCGGGAGAACAAAAGGACTTGAGTTCCTGTACGTTACCACAGTCACACCATGAGTAGTTAATCATGAAACATAGACCTTCACCTTTTCCCGGAGAGTTCCTTCTACCTGTCCCAAGCCATGGACGGAGAACCCTGTTGGCTGAATGGACGGCGACAGTATATCCGGAGAACCATGATCCCGTAAAACAGAGTATGTTACACAGCCCCTATGTCTTTCTGGAAGGAGATCCTGCCCTGAGCTTGTCTACTTTATTGTCCAGGGACTCAAAGTTCGCAAGTAGTATTCTTGGAAGCGGTGGATGGCATGCACGCCTCCGGAGTCTAAGAGGCCACTCCTTGTTCCTCTTCCACGGGGACGGTGACATAGAGCAGCCCCCGGGATGAATGGAATTGCTCCGTGGAGTTCAAACAAAGGATCCAATTCAGGGAATTCTAATTTCTGGTTGAAATGCTGGTGAGTGACCACCGATCTAATACCCCATTTGAATAACTCTCCCAAACTTGCTATGATAGACGCTCAAAGCATCAACCTCTAACCAAACCAAATCTCCATCAGCCTACAGACACCAAAACAGACATAACAAATATGAGCTTAACCTGAAGGATGGGAACAACCTATGTCTTCCACCTACCACCCCTATTAAACATACCACCACCCACTAGCATTGTACAGTGCCTTCAGAAAGTGTTCATACCCCTTGACTTACTCCACATTTTGTTATTGCAGCCTGAATTCAAAAAGTATTCCCCATAATAACAGTGGAAACATGATTTTAGAAATGTTTGCAAATTTATTGTTCTGTATTTAATCATAATTTTCATTTCAGAAAATGTCATGGCTTTAGAAGCTTCTGATAGGCTAATTGACATAATTTGAGTCAATTGGAGGTCTACCTTTGGATGTATTTCAAGGCCTACCTTCAAACTCAGTGCCTCTTTGCTTGACACCATGGGATCAAAAGAAAATCAAAAGAAATCAGCCAAGACCTCAGAAAAAAATTGTAGACCTCCACAAGTCTAGTTCATCCTTGGGAGAAATGATCAAACGCCTCAAGGTACCAAATTCATCTGTACAAACAATAGTACGCAAGTATAAACACCATGGGACCACGCAGCCGTCATACCGCTCAGGAAGGAGACGCGTTCTGTCTCCTAGAGATGAATGTACTTTGGTACGAAAAGTGCAAATCAATCCCAGAACAACAGCAAAGGACCTTGTGAAGATGCTGGAGGAAACAGGTACAAAAGTATCTATATCCACAGTAAAACGAGTCCTATATCGACATAACCTGAAAGGCAGCTCAGCAAGGAAGAAGCCACTGCTCCAAAACTGCCATAAAAAAGCCAGACTACGGTTTGCAACTGCACATGGGGACAAAGATCATACTTTTTGGAGAAATGTCCTCTGGTCTGCTGAAACAAAAATAGAACTGTTTGGCCATAATGACCATCGTTATGTTTGGAGGAAAAAGGGGGAGGCTTGCAAGCCGAAGATCACCATCCCAACAGTGAAGCACGGGGTGGCAGCATCATGTTGTGGGGGTGCTTTGCTGCAGGAGGGACTGGTGCACTTCACAAAATAGATGGAATCATGAGGGAGGAAAATGATGTGGATATATTGAAGCGACATCTCAAGACATCAGTCAGGAGGTTAAAGCTTGGTCGCAAATGGGTCTTCCAAATGGACAATGACCCCAAGCATACTTCCAAAGTTGTGGCAAAATGGCTTAAGGACAGCAAAGTTAAGGTATTGGAGTGGCCATCACAAAGCCCTTACCTCAATCCTATAGAATATTTGTTGGCAGAACTGAAAAGGCGTGTGCGAGCAAGGAGGCCTAGGAGGAATGGGCCAAAATTCACCCAACTTATTGTGGGAAGCTTGTGGAAGGCTACCCGAAACATTTGACCCAAGTTAAACAATTTAAAGGCAATGCTAACAAATACTAATTGAATGTATGTAAACTTCTGACCCACTGGGAATGTGATGAAAGAAATAAAAGCTGAAATAAATAATTCTCTCTATTATTATTCTGACATTTCACATTCTTAAAATAAAGTGGTGATCCTAACTGACCTAAGACAGGGACATTTTTGCAAGGATTAAATGTCAGGAATTGTGAACAACTGAGTTTAAATGTATTTGGCTAAGGTGTATGTAAACTTCCGACTTCAACTGTAGGTTAGTATTGTGGAGTAACTACAATGTTGTTGATCCAACTTCAGTTTTCTCCTATCACAGCTATTACACTCTGTAACTGTTTTAAAGTCACCATTGGCCTCATGGTGAAATCTCTGAGTGGTGTCCTTCCTCTCCAGCAACTGAGTTAGGAAGGACACCTGTCCCTTTGTAGTGACTGGGTGATACACCATCGAAAGTGTAAAAAAGTGTATTGATACACCATAGAAAGTGTAATTAATAACTTCACCATGTTCAAAGGGATGTTCAATGTCTGCTTTTTATTTTTACCCACCAATAGGTGCCCTTCTTTGCGAGGCATTTGAAAACCTCCCTGGTCTTTGTAGTTGAATCTGTGTTTGAAATTCACTGCTCGACTGAGGGACCTTACAGATAATTGTATGTCTGGGGTACAGAGAGGAGGTAGTCCTTAAAAAAAATTATGTTAAACACTATTATTGTCCATACAACTTATTATGGGACTTGTTAAGCAAATGTTTACTCCTAAACTTATTTATGCTTGCCATAGCAAAGGGGTTGAATTCTTATTGACTCGAGACATTTCAGCTTTTCATTTTTCATTAATTAGTAAAAATGTCTAAACATAATTCCACTTTGACATGATGGGGTATTTTGTGTAGGCCAGTGACATAAAATCTCAGTTTAATCCATTTTAAATTCAGGCTGTAACTCAACAAAATGTGGAAAACGTCAAGGGGTGTGAGTACTTTCTGTAGGCTCTGTATGGACAGTACTAAATGTTTACATAGCTTCTTCCTCCCACCCATCTCCAGGTTTTGCTGACATCCCCAGTGGTCCAGCCTGTCCGTACATCGTGAGGAGGGGGCTCCTGGGTACTGATGCTATGCCCCTCCCTCGGAGAGACCCTGGCCAGAGGGAGGGGGGGCAGGAGGACCCTGAGTAATCCCCAACAGGTGAAGAATTTATCCCCTTAGAACATAACATCTACACTAGTGATGCACGGGCAGGTTGACTCATAACTCGCAGACCCTGCGGTTATATCCGTGAGGCGGATGGGTTTAGGGTCGTTAAATATTGTGTGGCTGAAGGGCGGGTGGGTGGCAGGCGGGTTGAATAAAGGGAAGCAATACCTTAATAAAAATGGCAATTTGTAAAGGCTACACTGAGGTTTTTCTTTCATTATGTTTAGGCTATCTGGTATTACACATACGCTTAAGCTTAGGGCTTAACTGCACGAGCGCCAAATAATGCTTTTGGGAACGTGCAGAAAAAGTTGATGTCAATCCACGGAGGCAAAACGGACATTGTCGAAGTTTAATTCAATATGACAAAAGCTGCGAAAGGAGAGTTGAAGATAAAGAAAAGTAATTTTTGGAAAATATTTGGTGAAGTGGTAAAAGAAAATGATGGTGGCGGTTATTTTATGTGTGATGATTGTGAGGCGCTATACAAATTTGACAGTCACAAGACGGGCCTTCAAATAGGCCGATGACATGTCAATTGAACTGCAGGCAACTGCTTAGATGGGTTAAATGGAAACTGAAATTTGGACATATCCAGTGCAAGTTGGGCCTAGCTTCACATCTGAAGACTGAGGGGCATTTAGGACGTCTTCTAATGCATCATCACACACATGACCGCTGCATCATCACACACATGACCGCTGCATCATCACACACATGACCGCTGCATCATCACACACATGACCGCTGCATCATCACACACATGACCGCTGCATCATCACACACATGACCGCTGCATCATCACACACATGACCGCTGCATCATCACACACGTGACCGCTGCATCATCACACACATGACCGCTACATCATCACACACATGACCGCTACATCGCTGCATCATCACACACATGACCGCTGCATCATCACACACATGACCGCTGCATCATCACACACATGACCGCTGCATCATCACACACATGACCGCTACATCATCACACACATGACCGCTACATCATCACTCTGTTTACGTTCGGCACATATTTCACTTCTATCACAGAGTCTGTATAGTCATAATGTAAACTCATGTAGCTACTGAACGTGATAGTGGATACAAATTCTGTGTAGCCTTTAGAAAGGACTTCATGAGGCGATGACATTAACCAGTTCCACATAGGACTTGATTTAATCCTCATGGCCTCCTTGCGGGCGTAGGGCATCCACCATGGCTCTCCACCTTACGCTCTTCTTAATATGTGTTGTGTGTGTGTGTGTGTGTGTGTGTGTGTGTGTGTGTGTGTGTGTGTGTGTGTGTGTGTGTTTGTACAGATCCACTGGGAGACTGTTAGAGAGAGTCCATTTCACTGGACCTACTGCATACCACCTCCTGACCTGATGTACTGAACTGGAACATAGAGATCAAACAAAACTCCTTTCATCTCTGTCTACTGAAACACCTAGACCTGAAGAGGGACAACAACTTTCACCTACTGACGTTTCAGAAGGGGCCTTTTATTGAGTTTAACCACAGCTCATTGGTTTCTCAGCACCTACCACAGTACTGTTCTTAACAAATCTGTTTAACCACGGCTCATTGGTTTCTCAGCACCTACCACAGTACTGTTCTTAACAAATCTGTTTAACCACGGCTCATTGGTTTCTCAGCACCTACCACAGTACTGTTCTTAACAAATCTGTTTAACCACGGCTCATTGGTTTCTCAGCACCTACCACAGTACTGTTCTTAACAAATCTGTTTAACCACGGCTCATTGGTTTCTCAGCACCTACCACAGTACTGTTCTTAACAAATCTGTTTAACCACGGCTCATTGGTTTCTCAGCACCTACCACAGTACTGTTCTTAACAAATCTGTTTAACCACGGCTCATTGGTTTCTCAGCACCTACCACAGTACTGTTCTTAACAAATCTACTGATAAAGATTTCCTTGATATGCTGTAAATTAGAAATTGTCCCGGACGCCAAGGTAATGATTTATCTTATGGGTTAGGCCATGGTCAGTGGTAAGTTGTTAAAACTAAAAACATTCATTTTTGTTTGAGTTGCCTTATTTATAGACTGTTGAATGTGTCAGTGTGTGTGTGTGTTCATATCAGCTTTTATAAGCAGTTGGTGTACATTTTTAGGGAGTGTGTGTGTTGGTTTGTACAAAAATGTGTGTACAAGGCTGAGTACGTACTGCATGTGTAGGATGATGTGTGGGTCGTTATGTTTTCTCAATGTTAGCGTGTGCCTGTGTATGACTCAACCTAACCTGAGCGTGTTTCCTCTCCTTGTATGGCGATCCACTGGGAGCGCTCCCTCTCTTCCCCTCCCTCTCTTCCCCTCCCTCTCTTCCCCTCCCTCTCTTCCCCTCCCTCTCTTCCCCTCCCTCTCTTCCCCTCCCTCTCTTCCTTCTCTTTCCTTCCACTTAGAAACGTTTTAAGGCTTGCACCCTCACACCGTGATCTTAAATGTACACTAGTGCCAGACACTTATGAGTGCTATTTTCTTTGGTTAATACGCTTTATTTAAATTGTGCAGTTTGTCTTTTTTTATTTATTTATTATATTTTTTGGGCAGATTTAATATATTAGAACTTTTTGATAGATATTTTTGCGCACGTTAATTATTGTGCCTAAGATTTGTGCCTTAGGCTTCTAGATTTTCAGTTGGAACAATCTGCCCTGGTTTGAAACAATATTCAGTTAAGAGATTGTATAGCATCTTAAATGTAGTTCTGGTACTGCCACCCTCGATGTGCTTTGAGGAAGTGTGCACTTGTATATGTGAGTGTTTAGTGTGAACAAAACCTTCCTCCATTACAAATCCACTATACTCCAACCACCTTTCAGAGCTGAGGTTTATTACAGTGCTACTTAGATCAATCTGAGTTGTCATTTTGTTTTTGTTGTGGTCTAAAAATCTCTCAAAACCACTCATATTTGTTTTTAACACAGCTAAACAAATTAACAGGCATTGGAGCTGATGAAGTAGATTCATGCGTTATGGAATGATTTTAATTTCTCACATTTTGAACTTGATGTACACTGCATTTGGAAAGTATTCAGACCCCTTTAATTTTTCCACATTTTGTTCTGGAATGTTCTCCCATCTCCACAGAGGAACTCTGGAGCTCTGTCGGGTTCTTGGTCACCTCCCTGACAAAGGCCCTTCTCCCCCGATTGCTCGGTTTGGCCGACCGGCTAGCTCCAGGAAGAGTCTTGGTGGTTCCAAACTTCTTCCATTTTAAGAATGCTGCAGACATTTTTTGGTACCCTTCCCCAGATCTGTGCCTCGACACAATCCTGTCTCGGAGCTCTACAGACAATTCCTTCGACCTCAGGGCTTGGTTTTTGCTCTGACAATCACTGCCAACTGTGGGACCTTATATAGACAGGTGTGTACCTTTCCAAATCATGTCCAATCAATTGAATTTACCACAGGTGGACTCCAATCAAGTTGTAGAAACATCTCAAGGATGATCAATGGAAACAGAATGCACCTGAGCTTAATTTTCGAGTCTCATAGCAAAGTGTCTGAATACTTATGTAAAAATTTATTTCTGTTTTTGATTTTTAAATTTGCAAAAATTTCTAAAAACCTGTTTTTGCTTTGTCATTATGGGGTATTGTGTGTAGATTGATGAGGAAAAAATGTATTTAATCAATTTTAGAATAAGGATGTAACGTAACAAAATGTGGAAAAAGTCAAGAGGGGTTTGAATACTTTCCGAATGCACTGTGCATAGTTAGCTACACGTGCTTTCTGTCACTACAGACATAATACATGTAGCCTCTTTCAACAGCCATGTGTTTAGATTCTAGAAGCCTGGCGTGTGTTCTAGAACACACATAACTCTATGGGCTGTTACAGTACCATCAGTGCTCAATTCGGAATGTAATAGGTGCCGGTACTGTTTATATTTTGGAGCTCCACAATACTTTTGAGTTAATATTTTAGAAGAGGAACACGGGCTCAAGTAGTAGAAAATTTGAGATGCCAGTACTCCGCTCCGATGAGCTCCTGCCCAAGTCAAGCACTAAGTACCATTCATTAGCCTTCTGAACACACCCCTAGCTGAGTTATCTGTGGGATCTCTGGTTGTCTGGGCAGTGGGACTTGTCCAAGGACTCCAAACAGAACACACTGAATGTGAATTTATCACTGATGTTTTGTGTTGCTGTTAAAGATAGATTAAAAAGGTTGATATAAATCTATCTTGTGACTTCTTTCTCTTTCCACCTCTAAGGTCTGTGTGTCAGTTGTTCTTTCCATCGTGTCTATGATAGCTCTTTCTTTCCATCTCTCTCTTTGTTCTCTCTCTAGGTTGGAGTTGCATTCCAAATAGTACCCTCTAGTCTAGAGGTCACTAATGGGGTACCCAGTAAGGTAACTGGCAAGACATCAGTCCTGACATCAGAGTCCAACTGAAATCATTTGTTTCCATTCACCGCTTACTTGAAAGTAGCCTGGTCCCAGATCTTTGTGCTCTTGCCAATTCGCTTGCTCATTGTCAAGCCAGACATGTTTGGCATGACAATGAGTGGCATGATGGCACATACAGACTGGTATACAGGGTAACATGAAAGGACTGGAAAAGTGAATTCAATGTCTCAGGTACTCATCCTAGCGTAGTAGTTAGATATCCTGTTTCTGCTACACCACAGTCTACCTTCCAGTCACCTCGAGAGACTTGAGTTTGATGACTGGATAAATATAAGTGGATTACATTGTGACAACTTAACGTTGCTCAAGACACCTGTCTGTGTTCTCATTCAAACTCACTGTAGTTAGTTTTTTTAAACCCATACATTCCTAAGCCCCTCTAAATGGACATCAGGAAACAAACAGGGGCTATGCTCTTACTCCAGCCCATAGCTTTCTCATGCTCACAGTAATGACTATGGTATAGGGCCAGGAGATTTGGGGCACTGTGCTTCTACCGGTATTTCCAGCTTTGTCCACTAATGTTGCTGCAGGTAGGAAATCCTAGGAAATGTTCTGTAATTGACGCAAGCTGTGTCCAATCAATCATTTGGTTTTGCGTGGGGATTCCCTAAGCGAAATATCAAATCAACTTTTATTGGTCTCGTATACAGATTTGCAGATGTTGCAGTGAAATGCTTGTTTCTAGCGCCAACCTAACAATAAAAAAAGTTAAATCAGTACGAGCAATGTCAGAGTCCGGAATATATATATATATATATATATATATATATATATATATATATATATATATATATATATATATATATATATATATATATATATATATATATATATATATATATATATATATATATGTATATGTGTATGTGTGTGTGTGTGTATATATATATATATATATATATATATATATATATATATATATATACACACACACACCTACTCAAGGGTTTTTATTTTTACTATTTTCTACATAGACATCAAAATTATGAAATAACACAACCAAAAAAGTATTAAACAAATCAAAATAAATGTTAGATTCTTCAAACCCTTCGCTTTGCACACTCTTGACATTCTCTCAACCAACTTCATGAGGTAGTCACCTGGAATGCATTGCAATTAACAGTGATTCTACAAGTCAAGATGATCCTCAGACTAGGAAGTTGTAATTAAAAATAGGTTAATTAGAGGCAGTGTCAATGAAACCGTCCATTGAAGTATATTGTAAAGAATTTGGGGGTAGCCCCGCCTGGGACTCGAACCCAGGTCCAGCAACTGTCAAGCCAACACTTTAACCATTTACGCCAAGAGGTCCAGGCCTACAGTGGGAAGAAAAAGTATGTGAACCCTTTAGAATTACCTGGATTTCTGCATAAGTTGATCATACAATTTTCTCTGATCTTCATCTAAGTCACAACAATAGACAGTCTGCTTGAACTAATAACACACCAACAATATGTGTTTGTCTTTATTGAACACACCATGTAAACATTCACAGTACAGGTTGGAATAAGTATGTGAACCCTTGGATTTAATAACTGGTTTACCCTCCTTTGACAGCAATAACCTCAAATGTTTTCTGTAGTTGTGGATCAGACCTGCACAACGGTCAGGAGGAATTTTGGACCATTCCTCCTTACAAAACTTTCAGTTCCACAATATTCTTGGGGTGTCGGTGTGAATCGCTCGAGGTCATGCCACAGCATCTCAATCAGGTGGTGGTCAGGACTGACTGGGCCACTCCAGAAGGTGTATTTTCTTCTCTTCAAGCCATTCTGTTGTTGATTTACTTCTGTCTAATGGGTTGGTGTCCTGTTGCATCACCCAACTTCTGTTGAGTTTCAATTGGCAGACAGCCTTACATTCTGCAAAATGTCTTGATAAACTTGGGAATTCATTTTTCCGTCGATGATAGCAAGCTGTCCAGGCCCTGAGGCAGCAATTCAGTCCCAAACCATGATGCTCCCTCCACCATACTTTACAGTTGGGATGAGGTTTTGATGTTGGTGTGCTGTGCCTTTTTTCCTCCACACATAGTGTTGTGTGTTCCTTCCAAACAACACACCTTTAGTTTAATCTGTCCACAGAATATTTTGACAGTAACGCTGTGGAACATCCAGGTGCTCTTTTGTGAACTTCAGACATGCAGCAATGTTTTTTTTTGGACAGCAGTGGCTTCTTCCATGGTGTCCTCCCATGAACACCATTCTTGTTTCGTGTTTTACATATTGTAGACTCATCAGCAGAGATGTTAGCATCTTCCAGAAATTTCTGTAAGTCTTTAGCTGACACTCTAGGATTCTTCTTAACCTCATTGAGCATTCTGCACTGTGCTCTTGCAGTCATCTTTGCAGTACGGCCACTCCTAGGGAGAGTAGCAACAGTGCTTAACTTTCTCCATTTATAGACTATTTGTCTTACCGTCCACTGATGAACATCGAGGCCTTTAGAGATACTTTTGTAACCCTTTCCAGCTTTATGCAAGTCCACAAATCTTAGTCTTAGGTCTTCTGAGATCTCTTTTTGTTTGAGGCAATGCTTCTTGTGAATAGCAAACTCAAAATTTGTGAGTGTTTCTTATAGGGCAAGGCAGCTCTAACCAACATCTCCAATCTCATCTCATTGATTGGACTCCAGGTTAGCTGACTCCTGACTCCAATTAGCTTTTGGAGAAGTCATTAGCCTAGGGGTTCACATACTTTCCCAACCTACACTGTGAATGTTTAAATGATGTATTCAATATAGAGAATATAAAAAAATGGATGAAATGAGATGAAATTAAATGTATGCATTCACTAGTGTAAGTCGCTCTGGTTAAGAGCGTCTGCTAAATGACTAAAATGTAAAATGTAAATGTAGAGAAGAAAAATACAATAATTTGTGTGTTATTAGTTTAAGCACACTGTGTTTGTCTATTGTTGTGACTTAGATGAAGATTAGATCAAATGTTATGTCAAATTTATGCAGAAATCCAGGAAATTCCAAAGGGTTCACATACTTTTTCTTGCCACTGTATTGCCTATTTTTAGCTACATCTTCCGAGTCTGTTGGAGAGGATCAGCTTGCGCAAATTGAGGTGTAGAATCACTGATCTACAAGTCGTATCCCTTGCCAAATAATAGGTTTTGTGCGATTAAGATTCACAGAGCTACGCCTCCCCTGGATTAGGCAATTCCCTCTGCCAAACACACGCACAACCAGACATTGACTGATTGATTGGAGACAGCTTGTGTCAATTACAGAATATTTCCGAGAATTTCCTACCTGCAGCAACTAATGGACAATGCCGGAAATACTGGTAAAAGCACAGTGCTGCTTGCCTGGCTGACTCCACAGCGAGCTTTGGAGAGGCTGGTGTCAAACTACAGTGCTTAAAAAAGTGCCCCAAAACTCCCGGCCCTAAGATACACATGCACACTCCTCCTCGAATCCCCCCTCTCCTCCATCACAGTGCTGTAGAGGCATGAGCATGGGGAAACACCTTCCCACTACTGGACACACACTCTTACTCAGTGGACACACACACTCTTCTACTCTTTGAGCGTGGGGACATACACACTCCTACTCACAGAGCGTTTGATGGTGAGAAGAGCCTGGACACGGAGAAGCCCATACCGGTACTTCAGTTTCTCCTGAAATCAGGTAGGACTTAAAGTTAATTGCTTTGTAAATACTTTGTTCAGATGTTTGTTTACCATTTAGTAATATACAGTATTGTCTGATAAGATATTTATGTACTTGTTTGTGTTGATTGCAAGGGACAACTAACCAGCATCGTTGTATGTATAAATGTTTTTCTGTGTTCAAGTGTTGGTTCTGGTGGGGTCATCCGTATCTGTTTTTGTGAATTATTGTTTCATTGAATTATTTACTTGCTTGACTGCGTGGTCGATTGTGTTTTTCTCCTCAAATGCTGTTTCATAGCTTTCAGTCAGAGATTTTGTTATCCAAATCAAACTTCATCCTTCTAAAGAACATTGGGAAATGTTAGAAACATTCTTTGATTTAACTTTAATCCCTCAATATAAATTACTCATAACATTACATTTTATTGAATGACAAATGTACCTTAAAATGAATGGTTAGACAAATATAAACATGGCCATATCTGCAGTCATCTTATGAGCTAGGTGGAGACTGGTTCCAGAGCCAAATCTCTCCTTGGCAGTTCGGTACTCCTTTTGGTTTTTAATTGCAATATTTTGGAAACATTATGATTTATTACAACATATGTCAGACTGTTTGAGCTGGGATATTTCACAACACATCAAACACACGTTTGCTTTTTTTGGGGTTAGCTCAGTCATATCTTACAAAAATATCAAAATATGTCAAGATCGGTTTAGACAACGATAACAAATAATACATTTTCAGCCAAGGCAGAGGGTGAGAACGTCCATACAAACCAATGCAGTCCATTAGATCAGAATGCTAACAGAGAACTCTGGGAAATATCAGAACGTTGACACAAGTTCTTTGGAACATCATGGCCATCTTCTGGTTCTCTTCCCCAATTGGCTGCCTTTGAACCGGTACTCTCATGACACAGTACCTGTGTAGATGGGAGGTGAATATCATTTAATTAAAGAAAACCGTTTACACTAAATAAAGATAAGCACCCTAAACATACTTAGATTAACAGCGAGACGTATGTTTAGCAGGTTGGCAGAGGTTAATCGTTTAAACTTTAGCCAGCTGATATCCAGGGTAGTCTGGTGTGTGTCTCCATGTGTTATTATGATGGGCCCTAATGTGGACGCTGGTCGGAACCCTCCTACTATTCCCCCTTTTAGCCCTGGGCCTGGTAGAGAGGAGAGAGATCTCTCCATCACCACATCTTCAGGATGAATAAAACGTGGACAAGTGAGGTGGTTTAGAGCGCGATGTCTTAACGGTAGTAAGGTCATACGTTCCTCTATGGGGATATCTATTTGAATTCACTTTTTGACAGCACCCCTTTTGATTTGAATAAAACCTTCTATATGTATGTATGTATGTATGTATGTATGTATGTATGTATGTATGTATGTATGTATGTGTATGTGTATGTGTATGTGTGTGTGTGTGTGTGTGTGTGTGTGTGTGTGCCTACTGTAGAAGTGCTCCGAAAGTAACTTTTTGGACCTGAATGCCGAAACATTCAAGAGATGGTTCTCCTAGTCTGACCATTTCATATTATCCTGTACATAAATCTGATACACTCCATTTAGTATGATATGTTACGTTTCGTATGGTATGTATTAATTTGTGGATGTCCATCCGTTTCGTATGTTATGAATTTGTGAAACGTATAATGTGTTACGAATTCCAATTTGTTGTTGCTAATGTTAGCTAGGCTAAGGGTTAAGGTTCGGAGTTAGGTTGAAGTTAGGGTTAGCAAAAAGGGTTAGGTAAGGTGCTAAGTAGTTAAAGTAGCAAAAATGTAGATGAAAAGTTGCTAACTAGCTACAGTTGTCCATGATGAGATTCAAACACACAACCTTTGAGTTGCTAGACATCCTCATTATATGCCCACCCATTCACCGACCAAGCACCCTCTTGCTAATTTGAGTCTCAGATTTATTTACTATGTTATGTCTATGAGACCAGGCTGTGTGTGACCAGGCTGTGTGTGACCAGGCTGTGTGTGACCAGGCTGTGTGTTACTATTTTCTTTTTTAAGAAAGCGCGAACCAGCAGGTCCCAGGCAGCGGGACATGGAATGAGTGACCAGGGGAACATCATGAAACGCATCTGAGCCCACAGTTTGAAATACATGCCAGTGTTGTCTAGTAATATTTTTAATGTCAGGTCTGTAATGAGTGTGTGTGTGGTACAGCACACCACAGAAAAGTATTTATTTTTTGTTGCGTTTGCCTTGTAATGTGTCACGTCTGTCCATAGCCTTTATTGAGTGCAGAGTCCAAACTTTCTGTGAAGTAACCTGACGGAAATTCGAGTACAACTTGATTAAATGATCAAATCCTAATTTCGAGTGCAGATTCGTCTGATGAATCAGAATTGGCTGTACGGCAAGCCCCTATTCAAAGAGTCAGATGGTAACTTGATGCGTGAAGAAGGCTTTCGGTTTGACAGACGGTAGAACGAATTGTCAAATCATTTGTCTATTAAATGACACTAATGGAACGAGTCCAGTTCCGTTTTGGTGTCTGTTCATGTGATAAAAACATAAAACTGTTCTACAAAAGCTATATTTATCAGAAAAGGGATGATTAGAAATTGTATTTATCCTGAGGCACATACGTGTTGACATAATCAGGGGCCCATCGAAGTGCCTCGGGATTACAGATAATCTTCTCCAAACAAAACACACTTCTTTGTACCAACTCAGCCATTTGGGTTGGAGGAGTAGAGCCCGCTCTAGAGTCTAAAGACCAACGTAAAGCCTCCAGTTCAATGTTGTGGGGAATGTTGGTGTACAAACTAGTTGTCCATAGTTACAAGAAAAGTAGGCCTATCATAGTTCAGATATTTGAAGTCGCCTGTGTTTTAGTTATGATGGTAGTTTAGTAAAGAGGTCTGATGTGCCCCAGTCGGACGTCCAGGGGAAACTTCTGGTAATCATTGTGCTTGTCTGGTGAAAATGTACATAACGGCTGTGGTGGGCCGCTTCTTGATGAGGTAGCCCCGCTCCTTGTCAGTCAGATAAACTGCCTCAGCTGAGAAAAGTACAGTTCAGTTTTATACACAGGTACAGTTACCTTTGAGTTTGCAGTAGGAGTCTGTCAGACAATTGTCTATGGACTTCTATAATAGACAGATATATTCATGCATGCCAAGCCAATCTCCCTTATCACAGGTCTTGAAGATAAGGTTTGGATTTTTTTAGATGGAATAAAACATGTCTCTTTGTGTCTTGCAACAGTTGGAAGCATATTTTCTTGTCATTACCAACAAACAAATGATCAACATCTCTCGCCACAAGCTTGCAAAGCGTGTCAATAGCGGCGTTATTTACAGGGGGGCAGAATGTGTTTAATAGGTCTGAATACTCGACGATTATCCTCCTTGGCATTACACACCTCGAGGTAGACTAGTTCCTGAATGAAAAAACGTTCTACCTTGATTTGGAAGGGGTTGGTTCTCGGTGTAGGGAAAAAGGAAAGTCTCTTGTTAAGCACAGCCGCTTCATCCTCATTGAGAATATCAGCAGATATGTATTTCACATCTATTGCTTCTGATATTGCTATATATTTTTTTATTATTTAACTAAGTTAAGAACAAATTCATATTTACAATGACGGCCTAGAAACAGGGGGTTAACTGCCTTGTTCAGTGTCAGAACGACACATTTTTACCTTGTCAGTTCGGGGATTCGATTTTGCAACCTTTTGGTTACTGGCCCAACGCTCTAACCACTAGACTACCTGCCGCAGCCTAGATCGTTGTCGTTTTTCAATTATATGCGACATTTGAATTGCACATGTCTTAAAAATATTTTTCTACATATTCCTTGCTAATATGCATTGACTCCCTATTCGCCAGAGTCTAATCAACTAGCTGCTTGTGCCTGTTAAACACAGCCGGTGTCTCCCTAAAGGCGCTTCATGGTCAATCTGATGTCTGCATTGGCCGTGCAGCATTTACGGTGATGTAGCCTCTGCAGAAGTCAGGCCATTCATACTTCGCCGAGCAGCGCAGAGCTGTTGTGAATTAAGTTTTCAAGGAAGTGAGTTTGTGTTTATACAGGACCTCCTGCCCTCACCTACCGTCAACCAATTATGTTAAATGCGGAGCTATACGGAGCCCTCCACATTGTTACAAAGCCTGAGGCGCACGGCGATGTAGTACAGAGCTCCATTTGGCTTCAGTGTGCCTCCAGAGGCTTTGCAATTGCGTTACACCATGCATACGTCGTCTCCAACCACATTTTCAGATCAAACATAAATTGGCTCTTAAAGTACGTGTCTTCCTAATTTGTTTGTACAGTACTGATGAAGACAAGGCCGAAACGTATGGTCTGTCTTTGCACTTTAACTTTTTGTATTCTTTTGAGCATGAATTACATTAAGTACATTATTTGTTTTGCATATTGGCCTCTTATTCCTTTTCATGATTTTGTGTGCAGTATCTTTTGAAATCTACAATAATTAGAAGTTAAAATGTCAATACAATTAAAAGATGTCAATGGTGTACCAGCTAAATTGCAGTGGTCTGAAGGGAAAGGTCCATTCTATGAATTCCTATTTCTATGACACCCACCATGTTATGTCTCAACCGCTGGCTGGCTGCGTCTCAACCGCTGGCTGGCTGGCTGCTGCTCAACCGCTGGCTGGCTGGCTGCTGCTCAACCGCTGGCTGGCTGGCTGCTGCTCAACCGCTGGCTGCTGCTCAACCGCTGGCTGGCTGGCTGCGTCTCAACCGCTGGCTGCTGCTCAACCGTTGGCTGGCTGGCTGCGTCTCAACCGCTGGCTGCTGCTCAACCGTTGGCTGGCTGGCTGCGTCTCAACCGCTGGCTGCTGCTCAACCGTTGGCTGGCTGGCTGCTGCTCAACCGCTGGCTGGCTGGCTGCTGCTCAACCGCTGGCTGCTGCTCAACCGCTGGCTGCTGCTCAACCGCTGGCTGGCTGGCTGCTGCTCAACCGCTGGCTGGCTGGCTGCTGCTCAACCGCTGGCTGCTGCTCAACCGCTGGCTGCTGCTCAACCGCTGGCTGGCTGGCTGCTGCTCAACCGCTGGCTGGCTGGCTGCTGCTCAACCGCTGGCTGGCTGGCTGCTGCTCAACCGCTGGCTGGCTGGCTGCTGCTCAACCGCTGGCTGGCTGTCTGCTGCTCAACCGCTGGCTGGCTGGCTGCTGCTCAACCGCTGGCTGACACAAAAGACCCTACTTTTTATTTTAGGTTGAGCTACACCATATGCAAATATGAAGAAAAAAAACTGTTTTTAGATGAGGTTGAAGGTTAAGACATAAAAATGTATGCAACTTTTTTTTTCTCAAGAAATGATCAAGTAGTTTGACAACTCTGTTTGTAAGCATTTAAATTAGATCAAACTCCACTGCTTATCTTTCCCAGTAATGAAGACGTGTAGCAGGGTATGCAAAATGGGTCAACTTTGAGCACCTTTATCTCTTGAATGTTTGAATTCCGGTCCAAAAAGTCACTTTCCGCCCTCTTCTTCCATGGGCAAACGTATTGAACGTGTTGCTTAAATCAAAAGGGATGCTGTCAAAAAGTGATTGAATTCCTACAGGAGATGAGCTTCCTATCTTGTCTCACACTTACGTTCATGTTCTGGAAATGACCAGAGAACGACCCAGCTCTGTGTTGTTTCCTTGATGTAGCTCCTCAAAGAATCCCCATTATCAAAGTTGTTGCTGCTATCTCATTTCCATAAAGGGATCATCATCATTGAATATACACACGTTAGTGCTGAGCAATTAGTGCTTTTTGAGGTCTGTTCAGTTTTGGTTCAATTATTTAAAAAATAATCATGGTTTTGGTCATTTATTTTTTACATTAAATGCACTATACATTAATGTGGGTTGAATGCTGTAATAACACTGAATAAAACAAGTAATACAAGTCCAATGATGGTAGTGACTGGAGCATGGATCAGAAAACCAGTCACTATCTGGTGTGACCACCATTTGGCTCATGCAGTGCGACACATCTCCTTCGCATAGAGTTGATTAGGCTGTTGATTGTTGAATGTTGTTCCACTCATCTTCAATTTCTGTGCGAAGTTGTTGAATATTGGCTGGAACTGGAACACGTTGTGATGCACACTGATCCAGAGCATCCCAAACATGTTCCAATGGGTGACATGTCTGGTGAGTATGCAGGCCATTGAAGAACTGGGACATTTTCAGCTTCCAGGAATTGTGTACAGATCCTTGCGACATGGGGCTGTGCATTATCGTGCTGAAACATGAGATGATGACTGCGAATGAATGGCACGACAACAGGCTTCAGGATGTTGTCACGGTATCTCTGTGCATTCAAATTGCCATCGATAAAATGCAATTGTTCATTTTCCATAGCTTATGACTGCCCATACCATAACCCCATCGCCACCATGGGGACTCTGTTCACAACGTTGACATCAGCACACCACTCGCCAACACAACGCCATACACGCTGTCTGTCCGGTATAGTTGAAACTGGGATTCATCCGTGAAGAGCACACTTCTCCAGCATGCCAGTGGCCATCGAAGGTGAGCATTTTCCCACTGAAATCGGTTCCGATGCCGAACTGCAGTCAGGTCAAGACCCTGGTGAGGACGACGAGCACACAGATTACCTTCTCTGAGACTGTTTCTGACAGTTCATGCAGAAATTCTTCATTGTGCAAACCCACAGTTTCATCAGCTGTCCAGTTGGCTGGTCTCGGACGATCCCGCAGGTGAAGAAGCCGGATGTGGTGGTCCTGGGCTGGCATGGTTACCACTTGGTCTGTGGTTGTGAGACCGGTTGGATGTACTGCCAAATTCTCTAAAACGACATTGGAGGCGGGTTATGGTAGAGAAATTAACATAAAATTATCTGGCAACAGCTCAGGTGGACATTCCTGCAGTCAACATGCCAATTGCACGGTCCCTCAAAACTTGAGACATCTGTAGCATTATGTTGTGAAAAAACTGCACATTTTTGAGTGGCCTTTTTATTGTCCCCAGCACAAGGTCATGCTGTTTAATCAGCTTCTTGATATGCCCGTCAGGTGAATGGATTATCTTGGCAAAGGAGAAATGCTCACTAACAGGAATGTGAACAAAATCTGAGAGAAAGAAGCTTTTTGTGCATATGGAACATTTCTGGTATCTTTTATTTCAGTTCATGAAACATGTGACCAACACTTTACATGTTGCGTTTATATTTTTGTTCAGTGTACATCACACAGTTCAGGCTTGATCTGATTTATCTCTTCAGAAACGGCATATCCAGCGAGCTCACGGGGGGGGGATTTTTAAATGGAATTTTGGTTAATCGCTCAGCACTAACACACACTCAAAATCCTATTTTGCCTAAACTTAACCCTAATTCTAACCATAATCCTAACCCCTAAAATAGCCTATTTCCTTGTGGGGACCGGCGAAATGTCCGTACTTGTCCAAATGTTCCTTGTTTTACTATCCTTGTGGGGACTTCAGGTCCCCACAAAGGTGGCAAAACCCTATATACACACACACAGTTCTAAGAATGGTGCCTGTGTGTCTAGCTGTGCCACCGTGTGTATCGTGGAAGAGGCCGTAGAGCAGATTCTGGCGAACCCTAACCCCTGACCCCTGTGGTGTGGGGGGTGAGTTCGGGGCAATGCGCTGCCCCACCCTGCTGGCCCTGCTGGCGGGGGTCATGCTGTACCTGGTGATGGGGGCGTTGGTGTTCCGGAATTTGGAAAGCCCCAAGGAGAGCAAGGAGCATGAGAAGCTGCTCTGCACCACACGTGACTTCCTCGGAAACCACTCATGTGTCACTGCACAGAACCTCAGCGACCTCATAAAGGTATACCCATAGCGCACACACATTTCACAAACTGTGAAAGCATACACTTGAACAGAAGGACATCTGAGAAGAATCTGAATAGACTAAGATTGGTGTAGAGCCCCACCTGAGAAAGTGTAGCCAGGGGTAGGCAACTAGATTCAGCAGCAGGACAACTTTTGTCGACGTGGATGGTAATTTGTAAATTAACGACAACTAAGCACCAACAGGGCTTTGAAAAATACATTGAGACACGATCACATCAGTTATTTTTTTGAATACTTAGCAGACTTCCTGGTGATTTTAGTCTTTGACCAAAAACTAAAATCCAAAATAGAACATGGACCCCAGGTGTAGACTCAGCCTAGACTGGTAATGAGCAGGTGTAGACCCAGCCTAGACGGGTAATGAGCAGGTGTAGATAGACCCAGCCTAAGACTGGTAATGAGCAGCTGTAGATCGACCCAGCCTAAGACTGGTAATGAGCAGCTGTAGATAGACCCAGCCTAGACTGGTAATGAGCAGGTGTAGACTCAGCCTAAGACGGGTAATGAGCAGCTGTAGATAGACCCAGCCTAAGACTGGTAATGAGCAGCTGTAGATAGACCCAGCCTAAGACGGGTAATGAGCAGCTGTAGATAGACCCAGCCTAAGACTGGTAATGAGCAGCTGTAGATAAAGCCAACCTCTGTTCTGTCTCTGTACTGTCAGAGTGTGGTGAAGGCAGTGGAGGCGGGCCTGGATGTAAAACACAGCTCCACCAACTTCACTAGCAGGTGGGACCTGGCCAGCGCCTTCTTCTTCTGTGGTACCATCATCACCACCATTGGTGAGCCTTTGTTAATTTTTTTCCCTCCTGCAAACCCTTTGGTAACAACTTAATCAGCCAGATGTGCATTTGGAATTTGACAGAAAATTAATAATCCCATCTCGGAAAATACAGTGAACCTCAAGAGCACACGCTGGTTGAATCGATGTTGTTTCAATGAAATTACATTGAACCAACATAGAATAGACGTTGAATTGACGTCTGTGCCCAGTGGGTTGCTGGTGAAATTGAGCTATTTTAAAATGATATAGATTAACATATAGGTGAATGTGTATGGTTTCCCTTTGTCCTCAGGGTTTGGAAACCTTTCTCCCAGGACCAAATGGGGCCAGCTGTTCTGCGTCTGTTATGCCCTGGTAGGGATCCCCATGTTTGGTTTCCTGCTGGCTGGTGTCGGGGACCACATGGGGACGGGGCTGAGGAAGGCCGTGTGGAAGATGGAGACACTCTTCCTGGTGAGACTGTCTTGTCTCGGGGCTGCTTCATTTACAGGATGTCATCTCATTGTTCTCACCTGTCTCAGGGGCTGCTTAAGTGATGTCACTGTGCTGTAAACAGAAGAGGCCGTCTTGGACTCTAGCACTTGAAACATGTTACACACAAGTAGAACAGAAGCGGACTTAAACATTGTCAGTTGTTAGCTACTTCCCAATGAAACTTTGCAATAATATTTTTTTGTATTGTTACTGTTTATCAAAGAAAAGGCACATTATTAGAGTCTTGAGGAAGATCTTACCCTCTCCGTCCCTCTCTCTCTCTGCCCCTCTCTCAGAAGCGGCGGGTCAGTCCCACCTATGTACGGATCATGTCTGCTGTTCTGTCCATCCTGATTGGCTGTCTGATCTTCCTCGCCGTGCCGACGCTGGTGTTTAAGGAAGTGGAGGACTGGTCCTTTCTGGAGGCGCTCTACTTTGTGGTCATCACCCTCACCACGGTCGGCTTTGGAGACTACGTAGCAGGTATGAAGTGAAGTGTACACACTTTGGACAGTATAGAATCTGGAGAGTACATACTCTACACATCCTTTTCAGGATACACACTATGAAAGATACAAATCATATTTCATAGGTACCTATCGAAGATCCTTTGTTTGTGTGTGCACGTGCATGCATCAATGTGTAAATGTCCTTGTGCTTAGGTGCTAACCGGCGGGACGGAGATCTGTTTAAGCCCCTGGTGTGGCTCTGGATAGTGTTTGGCCTGGCTTACTTTGCCTCTATACTCACCATGATCGGGAACTGGCTGCGGGTGCTATCCAAGAAAACACGTGCTGAGGTGAGTGGTAGTGAGTGGGACACAAACCAAGTGAAGGGCTGGACAAGGATTTACTGGGGACACTTTGGATTTTAACTGTCAATATTTACTTATCCTTTATCCCTTTGTCTTTCTTTCTGTCTGGGTTTCTTTCACTCTGTCTCTCTCTCTCTCACACCTCTTTATTTCTCTCTCTCACCTTTCTCTCTCTCTCTCTCTCTCTCTCTCTCTCTAAATTAAATTCAAGGGGTTTTATTGGCATGGGAAACATATGTATACATTGCCAAAGCAAGTGAAATGGATAAACAAAAGTGAAATAAACAAAATGTGAACAGTAAATATTACTCAAACAAGTTCCAAAATAATAGACATTTCAAATGTAATATTATGTCTATATACAGTGATGTGCAAATTAGTTAAAGTACGAAGGGGAAAATAAATAAACAAATATGGGTTGTATTTACAATGGTGTTTGTTCTTCTGTGACAACAAGTCACAAATCTTGCTGCTGTGATTGCACACTGTGGTATTTCACCCAATAGGGAGTTTATTAAAATTGGATTTGTTTTCGAATTCTTTGTGGGTCTGTGTAATCTGAGGGAAATATGTGTCTCTAATATGGTCATACATTTGGCAGGAGGTTATGAAGTGCAGCTCAGTTTCCACCTCATTTTGTGGGCAGTGTGCACATAGCCTGTCTTCTCTCTTTTTATTTTATTTTTGTAATATATTTATTTAACCTTTTAACTAGGCAAGTCAGTTAAGAACAAATTCTTATTTACAATGACGGCCTACCCCAGCCAAACCTGGACGATGCTAGGCCAATTGTGTGCCGCCCTATGAGACTCCCAATCACGGCCGGATGTGATACAGCCTGGATTCAAGCCAGGGACTGTAGTGACGCCTCTTGCACTGATATGCAGTGCTTTAGACCGCTACGCCACTCTTGAGAGCCAGGTCTGCCCATGGCGACCTTTCTCAATAGTCTGTACATAGTCAAAGCTTTCCTTAATTTTGGGTCAGTCACAGTGGTCAGGTATTCTGCCACTGTCTCCTCTCTGTTTAGGGCCAAATATCATTCTAGTTTGCTCAGATTTTTTGTTAATTCTTTCCAATGTGTCTTTTTGTTTTCTCATGGTTTGGTTGGGTCTAATTGTGTTGCTGTCCTGGGGCACTGTGGGGTCTGTGATACAGCCTGGATTCGAACCAGGGACTGTAGTGATGCCTCTTGCACTGAGCGGCAGTGCTTTAGACCACTGCACCACTCTTGAGCCCCAGGACCAGTTTGCTTAGGGAACTCTTCTCCAGGTTCATCTCTCTGTAGGTGATGGCTTTGATATGGAAGGTTTGGGAATCGCTTCCTTTTAGGTGGTTGTAGAATTTAACGTCTCTTTTCTGGATTTTGATAATTAGCGGGTATCGGTATAATTCTGCTCTCCATGCATTATTTGGTGTTTTACATTGTGAACAAAGGATATTTTTGCAGAATTCTGCATGCAGTCTGAATTTCGTGTTAGTCCCATTTTGTGAATTCTTGGTTGGTGAGCGGATCCCAGACCTCACAACCATAAAGGGAAATGGGTTCTATAACTGGTTCAAGTATTTTTAGCCAGATCCTAATTGTTATGTTGAATTTGATGTTCCTTTTGATGGCATAGAAGGCCCTTCTTGCCTTGTCTCTCAGATCGTTCACAGCTTTGTGGAAGTTCCCTGTGGTGCTGATGTTTAGGCTGAGGTATGTATAGTTTTCTGTGTGCTCTAGGGCAACGGTGTCTAGATGGAATTTGTATTTGTGGTCCTGGCAACTGGACCTTTTTTGGAACACCATTAATTTTGTCTTACTGAGATTTACTGTCAGGGCCCAGGTCTGACAGAATCTTTGCAGAAGATCTAGGTGCTGCTGTAGGCCCTCCTTGGTTGGGGACGGAAGCACCAGAACATCAGCAAACAGTAGTCCATTTGATTTCAGATTCTAGTAGGGTGAGGCCAGGTGCTGTGGACTGTTATAGTGCCTTTGCCAATTTGTTGATATATAGGTTGAAGTGGGTGTTTTTTTTGTTGCCAATTTTAACAGCACACTTGTTGTTTGTGTACATGGATTTTGTCATGTATGTTTTTCCCCCAACACCCCTTTCCATCAATTTGTATAGCAGACCCTCATGCCAAATTGAGTCAAAAGCTTGTTTGATGTCAACAAAGCACAAGATGACTTTGCCTTTGTTTTGGTTTGTTTGTTTGTTTGTTTGTCAATTAGCGTGTGCAGGAGGAATACGTGGTCTGTCTTATGGTTATTTGGTAAAAAGCCAATTTGACATTTGCTCAGTACATTGCTTTCACAAGTCTGCTATTAATGATAATGCAGAGGATTTTCCCAAGGTTGCTGTTGACGCGTATCCCACGGTAGTTATTGGGGTCAAATTTGTCTCCACTTTTGTGGTTTGGGGTCATCAGTCCTTGGTTCCAAATATTGGAGAAGATGCCAGAGCTGAGGATGATGTTAAAGAGTTTAAGTTTGTGCTCAGAGTGGGTGGGGATCCCCCGGGCATGGGGTTCTTCGGTTCTTCATTTGTCTGTCCTGCTGTGATGTCGACGCTATGGTCAGTGTCTGGGGTCGACTGTTCTGCTGTGGTGTCAAGACTTTTGTTGGGGGCTGAGATGGGCTGTTCTGCTGTCTTCTCTGCTGGGGTGGCCACCTCTTTAATGGGTTGTTCTCTGTCACACGCCATCACCCTCACCCTCTCCTCCAGCACTCTGGTCCTCTCCTAGTGCTATGTTCTTCTCCTGCTCTTTCTCCTGTTCATGTTGTCTCACCGCAGTCCAGAGTGCAGATATGTCTCTCTCCACCTCCAGCTCTCAGTGTCTGGTTGAGGAGGTGTTGAGCTGGACTATTTTTTGTTGTTGTGCTGACTGGAGTGTGTTCACCTCCTGTTCCAGCTCCACCTGCCTTACCTCCAGCTGGGTGAATGTATCCTTAATTTCAACGAGGGAGTAGTACTCTGTGCTGGGAGGTTGACTTTCCGGTCAACCTTTCCGGGTTGCTCATCTGTGGGGTTGTATAATGAAGAGGTCTGGTCTGACACACTCAGGGAATCTTTCTCAAGAGAGAGCTCAGCAGGATAAGATATCTCTTTGATGTGAAAGTCCAGCTGAAATTGTTTGCTCTGTACCATTACTGTTCCAGATTTGTACAAGTTCACATTGGTTGACTCCGTCTTCATTGTCTAATATCCTGAGTTTCCACCCATCGCTAACCCCCCCCCCCCCCTCTTAACAGTGGGGAAGTGTGTTAATATAGCACTGAATGGTCTGTGTGGAAGATTAAGTTGCTTATATTCCCAGCAAAAAGTGCCTCTTGATTTTCCATAAGGAGCTTCATTTTGTACTTTTTTCGTGCCTTATCATTTTTTATGTACGGATGGTACTGTATTGTAATGACCTCTGAACAGCGGGAGGGGGCTTCAAAGGCCTCTGTATTTGGGTGGGGTAGGTGGGAAACTCTCCTGCCATTGTTGGGCTCAAGGGCTTTGACACCTCTCACTTCACACCTCAGTGGTAATTGAAGTTGTATCTGTTCTGTCCTAGCAAGCTTGGTAGCATTAACTTAGCATTCAGTCCTTATGAAGTAAAATATATCATTGTAATGTATATTTCTTCTTGGCTTTTAAAAATAAAAAGTAGCTTCAGACTAAACAGGATGGTGTTTTCAGGTTTCTGTTTGTTTGCCAGAGCATTTGCTGTATAGCTTGGAAATAATCATCATTGGTAGTAGGAATCCTTCCAGGTAATTTCGTCCAAAATCAGGTTGTAGGTTAGGAGTTTTGATTTGGAGTGAAGGTTATGTTGTGGAGGGTAGTATCCTGTATATGTCCCTGCCAAAAAAAATCCAAGTTTATCTAACTCTAAATCTACCTTTTAGTAAAAACATGCTGAAAAACGTGGGAGCTCACATGCAGCTGTCTCTCTCTCTCTCTCTCTCTCTCTCTCTCTCACACACACCTCTTTTTGCCTCTCTCACACCTCTCTTTGCCTCTCTCACACCTCTTTTTGCCTCTCTCACACCTCTCTTTGCCTCTCTCACACCTCTTTTTGCCTCTCTCACACCTCTTTTTGCCTCTCTCACACCTCTCTTTGCCTCTCTCACACCTCTTTTTGCCTCTCTCACACCTCTCTTTGCCTCTCTCACACCTCTCTTTGCCTCTCTCACACCTCTCTTTGCCTCTCTCACACCTCTCTTTGCCTCTCTCACCCTTTTCCCATCTCCCCCTCTCTCTCAGATGGAGGAGTTGAGGGCCCATGCTACAGACTGGACCCAGAACATCCAGAACATGTCCATGGACTTCCGGATTCCCAACCCTTTGGAACTCAATGACCCCTTCCTGCTTCAGCGGCGCCGCTGGAAACGCAGCACCCGGCGGCGGGTCCGCAGGGGGGCGCTGGGGCACCACGGCAGGCAGGGCGTCATAGGGGAGAACGGACATCTGCCCAATAGGTGGGTCTCCCACACCCGCTCCATGACCCGTCTGGAGGTCGTGAGGTTAGGGGGGGACGAGGTTAGGAATGAGGGGACGAGGTTAGGACCAGGGGCGGTGCTAGGGGCGGATTCCAGAGTCAGTGCGAGGTCAGAGGGCAGGTCGTTGGGCCGGACGGTGGCGAGGTCACTGTCGATGCCTGCGGCGCACTCTGTGATGGAGTTAGATTATGACCTTGATCCTGTTGCTATGACGATGCTGCAAGGGGAGTCTGTGTTCGAGTCTAAGTCGCTGTCTGAGTCTCCAGAGTCTGACTCCAGATCAGAAGTCTCCTCCTCTGACTCTCACACCTCTGACATGTGTACACCAGGGCAGGGAATAACTTTTGCCAGTTTTGACGCCAGTGGGTCTCTCTGTACTGAGGAGAGGGGAAGCCAGGGAGGATCCAGGCAGGTATTTTTCCAGGAGGATCTCCGGTTCCCTGTGCCTCTCCAGCAGCTCCCCAAGTCCCACAACCTCACCAAGCCCATCCCCATGTCGCCCATATTCTCTGTGAAACCCATGCCGCTCCCCATGCCCACCCCGCCAGGCTGCAAAATGCTAGATTTCTTCGGGGAGAACTTGGCCTACATTGACGAGTCGTCGGACACGTTGAGTGACAAGAACCAGCCGGTTGAGGTGGCTGTCAGTCCTCGCCCCCGTAAGCCCCGCAGGAGGAGCATAAGGAGGCAGCTGCCCTACCGGAGCCCCTTGAAGGAGAGGCGGGACAGTGACATGCAGCCCCCCTCCAACCCCCCGACACCTCCCCCTCTCTCCCATCTCAGAGACTGACACAGTGACATGCAGTCCCCCTCCAACCCCCCGACACCTCCCCCTCTCTCCCATCTCAGAGACTGACACAGTGAAATGTAGTCCCCCTCTAAACCCCCCCAACCCCCTCTCTCCCATCTCAGAGACTGACACAGTGACATGCAGTCCCCCTCTAACCCCCTCTCTCCCATCTCAGAGACTGACAGTGACATGCAGTCCCCCTCTAAACCCCCCCAACCCCCTCTCTCCCATCAGAGACTGACACAGTGACATGCAGTCCCCCTCTAAACCCCCCCCAACCCCCTCTCTCCCATCTCAGAGACTGACACAGTGACATGCAGTCCCCCTCTAAACCCCCTCTCTCCCATCTCAGAGACTGACACAGTGACATGCAGTCCCCCTCTAAACCCCCCCAACCCCCTCTCTCCCATCTCAGAGACTGACACAGTGACATGCAGTCCCCCTCTAAACCCCCCAACCCCCTCTCTCCCATCTCAGAGACTGACAGTGACATGCAGTCCTCCTCTAACCCCCCCCAACCCCCTCTCTCCCATCTCAGAGACTGACACAGTGACATGCAGTCCCCCTCTAACCCCCCCCCCCAACCCCCTCTCTCCCATCTCAGAGACTGACACAGTGACATGCAGTCCCCCTCTAATCCCCCCCAAACCCCTCTCTCCCATCTGAGACTGACACAGTGACATGCAGTCCCCCTCTAACCCCCCCCAACCCCCTCTCTCCCATCTCAGAGACTGACACAGTGACATGCAGTCCCCCTCTAAACCCCCTCTCTCCCATCTCAGAGACTGACACAGTGACATGCAGTCCCCCTCTAAACCCCCCAACCCCCTCTCTCCCATCTCAGAGACTGACACAGTGACATGCAGTCCCCCTCTAACCCCCCCAACCCCCTCTCTCCCATCTCAGAGACTGACACAGTGACATGCAGTCCCCCTCTAATCCCCCCCCAAACCCCTCTCTCCCATCTGAGACTGACACAGTGACATGCAGTCCCCCTCTAACCCCCCCCAACCCCCTCTCTCCCATCTCAGAGACTGACACAGTGACATGCAGTCCCCCTCTAAACCCCCTCTCTCCCATCTCAGAGACTGACACAGTGACATGCAGTCCCCCTTTAAACCCCCCCCAACCCCCTCTCTCCCATCTCAGAGACTGACACAGTGACATGCAGTCCCCCTCTAAACCCCCCCAACCCCCTCTCTCCCATCTCAGAGACTGATGAACAAACTGACAGGCACAGGTCATGAAGGGGGATGGTAAGGCTGGTCTTTATTACTATTGTTCACAGGAGAAGCAGACCTCAAAGCTCAGATGTACTTATATTATGTACTGGGGATAAAGGCCAACAATATACTAGATCTCACTGACTGAGGACCACAGTCGTCATTGAGATATATTTGTATGAAAACCAATGCATGTAATCAGCACCACAGACATAGAATATATAAACTGTCTAAGCTCAGTCAAGTCAGACTCACTGAGTTGAGAAATAGCACCATCTCCTGGCTGGTAAGTGTAGTACAACATCTCCTCTGCATAGCTGTAGCCTGCTGTGCTGTCTGCTCCTGGAGCTCAGCCCAAACCTCAGCCATGGTTTTTAAATCACTGACTAAAGGACTTTTTGGAATAACCATGTTAGATCTGGCTTCAGAGATCCATTTCTCTGTATATCCCAGTGTCCTTCAGCATGTGGGATATATCGTGCTCTGGTTGAATAAGGACCATTCCACAAAAGGAGTCCCTTTTGGGAAGTGTAATTTGGTGCAAAACATTTTATTTTACATAATTTTAACATTGTCATAAAAAGCACAGAGTTCAACTTAATAAAACACATGTTGTTCAAGAGGTTGAATAAAATACATTACTTTAGTAAGTGCCAAGTAAAGTAACAGGGTTGACCATTTCATCTTAAATAACTGTAAATCCTCACTGGCTGGAGGAGGTATGTAAGCTTTTTGTGTGCAACAGGCAGTGGTAATTGAATACAAACTTCCCCAAAAAGTTGTATAGATATTTCCACACTAGCATGATAAAGGATGATAATGCCCTTTAAGTGTAAGAGCTGTTTGAAAATAAATGTGAAATTTTTGCCTGTTTTGGTGGGATGGAGTTTTGGCCTGTCTGGTGACAACACCAGTCGGTAAATTAGTTAATAGACCAATAAGAAAGAGTTCCAAACCTCTCTACCAATAACGGCTAGTTTTCAGTTTTCCCCTCCCCACTCAGACCACTCCGACAGTCCTAGCAAAATTCTTGCTAGGAAAATTGCTCTTTGCTAAAAAGCCGTTTGTTTCTTTTTGATTATTTTGATTGACAACAATCACAATAAGGTATGTAATTGTTACACAGAAATGATTTGATATTGAGATAAAAACGGCTGCATTGGGCCTTTTTTTAAAATATCAAAGGGATTCAAAAGGGACTCATTTCGTGGAATGACCCATAACTTTTGTTTCGACGGCATTCTGTTTCTCGGGATATATAAAGGAAAGTCCCATCAAACCTACCTGAGATGACATAATACATGGAGAGGCCTTGGGGAAGACGTGGGGTGGAAGGGATGTCAGATCGTACGTGTACAGCACACGCAAACTACAAACGCGCACACACACTACACACCCTCTGAAGGTCACTGAGTCAGACACACACACACTACACACCCTCTGAAGGTCACTGAGTCAGACACACACACACTACACACCCTCTGAAGGTCACTGAGTCAGACACACACACACTACACACCCTCTGAAGGTCACTGAGTCAGACACACACACTCTCAGACACCCTCTGAAGGTCACTGAGTCAGACACACACACACTACACACCCTCTGAAGGTCACTGAGTCAGACACACACACTCTCAGACACCCTCTGAAGGTCACTGAGTCAGACACACACACACTACACACCCTCTGAAGGTCACTGAGTCAGACACACACACTCTCAGACACCCTCTGAAGGTCACTGAGTCAGACACACACACACTACACACCCTCTGAAGGTCACTGAGTCAGACACACACACTCTCAGACACCCTCTGAAGGTCACTGAGTCAGACACACACACACTACACACCCTCTGAAGGTCACTGAGTCAGACACACACACTCTCAGACACCCTCTGAAGGTCACTGAGTCAGACACACACACACTACACACCCTCTGAAGGTCACTGAGTCAGACACACACACTCAGACACCCTCTGAAGGTCACTGAGTCAGACACACACACACTACACACCCTCTGAAGGTCACTGAGTCAGACACACACACACTACACACCCTCTGAAGGTCACTGAGTCAGACACACACACACTACACACCCTCTGAAGGTCACTGAGTCAGACACACACACACTACACACCCTCTGAAGGTCACTGAGTCAGACACACACACTCTCAGACACCCTCTGAAGGTCACTGAGTCAGACACACACACACTACACACCCTCTGAAGGTCACTGAGTCAGACACCCAGAGGAGTGTTACTGTGGGATAAGTGCAGGTTGAATATAGTAAGGGGTGGTTAGGTGGAAAGGACTAACAGATGCCCCCCTAACGTCCTCCTCCCTCTACAGAGGGACTAACAGATGCCCCCCTAACGTCCTCCTCCCTCTACAGAGGGACTAACAGATGCCCCCCTAACGTCCTCCTCCCTCTACAGAGGGACTAACAGATGCCCCCCTAACGTCCTCCTCCCTCTACAGAGGGACTAACAGATGCCCCCCTAACGTCCTCCTCCCTCTACAGAGGGACTAACAGATGCCCCCCTAACGTCCTCCTCCCTCTACAGAGGGACTAACAGATGCCCCCCTAACGTCCTCCTCCCTCTACAGAGGGACTAACAGATGCCCCCCTAACGTCCTCCTCCCTCTACAGAGGGACTAACAGATGCTGGGGGAAGGGGGACCTCACTGCAGCCCCCCTAACGTCCTCCTCCCTCTACAGAGGGACTAACAGATGCTGGGGGAAGGGGGACCTCACTGCAGCCCCCCTAACGTCCTCCTCCCTCTACAGAGGGACTAACAGATGCCCCCCTAACGTCCTCCTCCCTCTACAGAGGGACTAACAGATGCCCCCCTAACGTCCTCCTCCCTCTACAGAGGGACTAACAGATGCCCCCCTAACGTCCTCCTCCCTCTACAGAGGGACTAACAGATGCCCCCCTAACGTCCTCCTCCCTCTACAGAGGGACTAACAGATGCCCCCCTAACGTCCTCCTCCCTCTACAGAGGGACTAACAGATGCTGGGGGAAGGGGGACCTCACTGCAGCCCCCCTAACGTCCTCCTCCCTCTACAGAGGGACTAACAGATGCTGGGGGAAGGGGGACCTCACTGCAGCCCCCCTAACGTCCTCCTCCCTCTACAGAGGGACTAACAGATGCCCCCCTAACGTCCTCCTCCCTCTACAGAGGGACTAACAGATGCCCCCCTAACGTCCTCCTCCCTCTACAGAGGGACTAACAGATGCCCCCCTAACGTCCTCCTCCCTCTACAGAGGGACTAACAGATGCCCCCCTAACGTCCTCCTCCCTCTACAGAGGGACTAACAGATGCCCCCCTAACGTCCTCCTCCCTCTACAGAGGGACTAACAGATGCCCCCCTAACGTCCTCCTCCCTCTACAGAGGGACTAACAGATGCCCCCCTAACGTCCTCCTCCCTCTACAGAGGGACTAACAGATGCCCCCCTAACGTCCTCCTCCCTCTACAGAGGGACTAACAGATGCCCCCCTAACGTCCTCCTCCCTCTACAGAGGGACTAACAGATGCCCCCCTAACGTCCTCCTCCCTCTACAGAGGGACTAACAGATGCCCCCCTAACGTCCTCCTCCCTCTACAGAGGGACTAACAGATGCCCCCCTAACGTCCTCCTCCCTCTACAGAGGGACTAACAGATGCCCCCCTAACGTCCTCCTCCCTCTACAGAGGGACTAACAGATGCCCCCCTAACGTCCTCCTCCCTCTACAGAGGGACTAACAGATGCCCCCCTAACGTCCTCCTCCCTCTACAGAGGGACTAACAGATGCCCCCCTAACGTCCTCCTCCCTCTACAGAGGGACTAACAGATGCCCCCCTAACGTCCTCCTCCCTCTACAGAGGGACTAACAGATGCCCCCCTAACGTCCTCCTCCCTCTACAGAGGGACTAACAGATGCCCCCCTAACGTCCTCCTCCCTCTACAGAGGGACTAACAGATGCCCCCCTAACGTCCTCCTCCCTCTACAGAGGGACTAACAGATGCCCCCCTAACGTCCTCCTCCCTCTACAGAGGGACTAACAGATGCCCCCCTAACGTCCTCCTCCCTCTACAGAGGGACTAACAGATGCCCCCCTAACGTCCTCCTCCCTCTACAGAGGGACTAACAGATGCCCCCCTAACGTCCTCCTCCCTCTACAGAGGGACTAACAGATGCCCCCCTAACGTCCTCCTCCCTCTACAGAGGGACTAACAGATGCCCCCCTAACGTCCTCCTCCCTCTACAGAGGGACTAACAGATGCCCCCCTAACGTCCTCCTCCCTCTACAGAGGGACTAACAGATGCCCCCCTAACGTCCTCCTCCCTCTACAGAGGGACTAACAGATGCCCCCCTAACGTCCTCCTCCCTCTACAGAGGGACTAACAGATGCCCCCCTAACGTCCTCCTCCCTCTACAGAGGGACTAACAGATGCCCCCCTAACGTCCTCCTCCCTCTACAGAGGGACTAACAGATGCCCCCCTAACGTCCTCCTCCCTCTACAGAGGGACTAACAGATGCCCCCCTAACGTCCTCCTCCCTCTACAGAGGGACTAACAGATGCCCCCCTAACGTCCTCCTCCCTCTACAGAGGGACTAACAGATGCCCCCCTAACGTCCTCCTCCCTCTACAGAGGGACTAACAGATGCCCCCCTAACGTCCTCCTCCCTCTACAGAGGGACTAACAGATGCCCCCCTAACGTCCTCCTCCCTCTACAGAGGGACTAACAGATGCCCCCCTAACGTCCTCCTCCCTCTACAGAGGGACTAACAGATGCCCCCCTAACGTCCTCCTCCCTCTACAGAGGGACTAACAGATGCCCCCCTAACGTCCTCCTCCCTCTACAGAGGGACTAACAGATGCCCCCCTAACGTCCTCCTCCCTCTACAGAGGGACTAACAGATGCCCCCCTAACGTCCTCCTCCCTCTACAGAGGGACTAACAGATGCCCCCCTAACGTCCTCCTCCCTCTACAGAGGGACTAACAGATGCCCCCCTAACGTCCTCCTCCCTCTACAGAGGGACTAACAGATGCCCCCCTAACGTCCTCCTCCCTCTACAGAGGGACTAACAGATGCCCCCCTAACGTCCTCCTCCCTCTACAGAGGGACTAACAGATGCCCCCCTAACGTCCTCCTCCCTCTACAGAGGCCACACGTCCTTTCCCCAGAAAGACCGAGGGAGGATGAGAAGAGGATTAATGGAGGCCCAGTTGGGTTACTGTTTCAAGTCTCTAGGCAGTATCTCATTTTCATCACCTTTCTGTGTTTGGCACATAAAACGGACCGGCTTGGTGGCTGACTGCCGACCCACTCTGTTTCTCACTAGGTTCAGTGTCAACCGCAGGAGTCCATAGTATAGAATTAAACATACAGCACTCTACAGTATATCTCCCTAGCCTTCCCTCCCCCTCTCTCGCTCTCTCTCTCTCTTTCTCACACGCGCACACACACACAGGCCTACCTGAAATACCAGATGGCCCAAATATAAGTTGAGCGTCAGGATGGACTTATTTTGAGTTGAGCCCTCTTATCAAAAGTGATTAACATGGCCAAACTTCGATGACTGGATCAATGTTAACAACACAACCTAACATATTGTACATGCAACAGCAATCAAGACGTAAATGTACATGACAGATAAGTGTGGTTATAGCTGTAAAAAGCCCAATAATGACAGACCTGATTGTTACAAATTTGCTAAGGCTGCAAAATAGCTACCCCGCCCAAAGCTGATGTGTTCCAAATTGGGCCTTTGAGCCCACGCCTCTTCCTTCAAAGCCTCTTTCTGTTCTATTCCCTCTCTCTGCTCCCACCACAAATGAGTTTCAATTTGGCCTGAGTGGTCGACGTCTGGAAATCTTTCACATCCTGTTTACGGCGGCAGATTTCATCCCTCGACCGCAGAGCTGGCTGGAGGCCCCTAATGCCTGGACACACAACCTCACTCTCTACCCTACTTTCTTTAGCTTTCCCTCTCCTCTCTTTCTCTCTCTCTCTATCCTCTCTCCCTCAGCCTCCTCTCTCAGCCTCTCTCTCTCTCTCTTTTTCTTTTTCTCTCTCTCGATCTCTGACTCTTCTCGATCTCTGACTCTTCTCGATCTCTGACTCTTCTCGATCTCTGACTCTTCTCGATCTCTCTCTCTCTCTCTCTGACTCTTCTCGCTCTCTCTCTCTCTCTGACTCTTCTCGCTCTCTCTGCCCTCTCTCTCTCTCTGACTCTTCTCGCTCAATTCAATTCGCTTTATTGGCATGACGTAACAATATACATATTGCCAAAGCTTATTTTGGATATTTACAATATAAAAAATGAAAATCAAAATTGTCAACGGGACAACAGTAACAACAATAACCAAGGGTCAAAATAAGCATACATTCAACAATAACAATAAGCATACAGTAGAGTACATGTGCAGGTTTATTGGTCTGTCAGACACTGTCCCTCAAGTTATGGCATGCAGCAATGTAGTGCGCTGCCAACACACAGCTCTCTGCATCCTCCCCAACAGGATGGGTAGCCTATCCTCATCAGAGAGGTCTTTGAAACCTTGAATAAGGGTTTCTCTCTCTCTCTCTCTCTCTGACTCTTCTCTCTCTCTCTGACTCTTCTCTCTCTCTCTGCCCTCTCTCTGCCTCTCTCTCAGCCTCTTCACTCGCTCTCTCCTCTCTGCCTCTTCGCGATCAGTCTTGTGCAACAAGAACGCATTGTATTTCCAATCAAAATACTTTAATATCAGATTTTAAAGCTATTAAGGAATTCAATATTTACAATATTCTCGACCTTATGAAAGTGGGGAAAAGACCCATTGCCGACGACGATTTTCAGAGTTTCATGCTTGTGAGATAAAAAAGAATCTGTGCCAGACTGTGTAAAATGAAGGGTTGAATATCTAGAGATAGTCAGGCTGTCCTTTTTGTTTGAGGACCAAAAGTGGTAGTTTGTTGTAGTCCCTCCTCCTGTCCCGCCGCTGGGCTCCCTGCATCAGCGGCACTTGCAGGACTTGACCACCATGTTGGAGAGCTGCTCTACCTTGGGCGTTCGGCCCATGAAGTAAACGATGGTCAGAGGTTCCAGGTCCTGAGGTACGCAGCACGGAGATGCCGACGCCTCAGGGTTCAGTTTGTTATACAGCGGCAGGATCTGTGTGTGAGGGCAAGAGAAAGTACCACATGAAATATCACATAAAAAACAATGACAAGTACTGAAAACACTACTTAAAGGAATAGCTTAAACAAATGAATGGTTTCCTTTCCATTGTATGCTGTAGCGTTAAGATTTCCCTTCACTGGAACTAAGGGGCCTAGCCCGAACCATGAAAAACTCCTGGCATCCACCAAACCCAGATTTGTCCGTTTGACTGCCAGATGGTGAAGCGTGATTCATCACTCCAGAGAACGTGTTTCCACTGCTCCAGAGTCTAATGGCGGGAAGCTTTACACCACTCCAGCCTACGCTTGGCACTGCGCATGCTGATCTTAGGCTTGTGTGCAGCTGCTCGGCCATGGAAACCCATTTCATGAAGCTCCCGATGAACAGATCTTCTGCTGACGTTGCTTTCAGAGGCAGTTTAGAACTTGGTAGTGAGTGTTGCAACCGAGGACAGATGATTTTTATGCACTTCAGCAGTCATGTTCTGTGAGCTTGTGTGGCCTACACTTCGCAGGTGAGTCGTTGTTGCTCCTAGACGTTTCCACTTCACAATAACAGCACTTACAGTTGACCGGGGGAGCTCTAGCAGGGCAAAAATTGTATGAACTGACTTGTTGGAAAGCTGGCATCCAATGACAGTGCCACGTTGAAGTCACTGAGCTCTTCAGTAATGCCATTCTACTGCAAATGTTTGTCTATGGAGATTGCATGGCTGTGTGCTCGATTTTATACACCTGTCAGCAACAGGTGTGGCTCAAATAGCCGAATCCACTCATTTGAAGGGGTGTCCACATACTTGTGTGTGTATATAGTGTATATAACTTGAAAAATACAGCCAGTATGATGCTGTGTTTTGCATCATACCAGCTGTATTTCTGTATTCTGAAAGTTATAAATCTAAAACTAGATTTCTGACATGCAAAACATTTTGGGACTATATCAACAATGGACTAATGAAACAAATACCAAAATGTTTTTTATGGTGGAGTTTTCCTTTAACCATACTGTGAGTGTGTGGTAATAAAGCCATAAGACCTGACTGTGACAGAGGTGATAGAACATTTATGCCACTGTAGTGGTTGGGGGTTAACTAACCATGTTGTAGTGGTTGGGGGTTAACTAACCATGTTGTAGTGGTTGGGGGATAACTAACCATGTTGTAGTGGTTGGGGGTTAACTAACCATGTTGTAGTGGTTGGGGGTTAACTAACCATGTTGTAGTGGTTGGGGGATAACTAACCATGTTGTAGTGGTTGGGGGATAACTAACCATGTTGTAGTGGTTGGGGGTTAACTAACCATGTTGTAGTGGTTGGGGGTTTACTAACCATGTTGTAGTGGTTGGGGGTTTACTAACCATGTTGTAGTGGTTAACTAACCATGTTGTAGTGGTTGGGGGTTAACTAACCATGTTGTAGTGGTTGGGGGTTAACTAACCATGTTGTAGTGGTTGGAGGTTAACTAACCATGTTGTAGTGGTTGGGGGTTAACTAACCATGTTGTAGTGGTTGGAGGTTAACTAACCATGTTGTGGTTGGGGGTTAACTAACCATGTTGTAGTGGTTAACTAACCATGTTGTAGTGGTTGGAGGTTAACTAACCATGTTGTAGTGGTTGGGGGTTAACTAACCATGTTGTAGTGGTTGGAGGTTAACTAACCATGTTGTAGTGGTTGGGGGATAACTAACCATGTTGTAGTGGTTGGAGGTTAACTAACCATGTTGTAGTGGTTGGGGGATAACTAACCATGTTGTAGTGGTTGGGGGTTTACTAACCATGTTGTAGTGGTTGGGGGATAACTAACCATGTTGTAGTGGTTGGGGGTTAACTAACCATGTTGTAGTGGTTGGAGGTTAACTAACCATGTTGTAGTGGTTGGGGGTTAACTAACCATGTTGTAGTGGTTGGGGGATAACTAACCATGTTGTAATGGTTGGGGGTTAACTAACCATGTTGTAGTGGTTGGGGGTTAACTAACCATGTTGTAGTGGTTGGGGGTTTACTAACCATGTTGTAGTGGTTAACTAACCATGTTGTAGTGGATGGGGGTTAACTAACCATGTTGTAGTGGTTGGGGGTTAACTAACCATGTTGTACTGGTTGGAGGTTAACTAACCATGTTGTAGTGGTTGAGGATAACTAACCATGTTGTAGTGGTTGGAGGATAACTAACCATGTTGTAGTGGTTGGGGGTTAACTAACCATGTTGTAGTGGTTGGGGGATAACTAACCATGTTGTAGTGGTTGGAGGTTAACTAACCATGTTGTAGTGGTTGGGGGTTAACTAACCATGTTGTAGTGTTTGGAGGTTAACTAACCATGTTGTAGTGGTTGGAGGTTAACTAACCATGTTGTAGTGGTTGGGGGATAACTAACCATGTTGTAGTGGTTGGGGGTTTACTAACCATGTTGTAGTGGTTGGGGGTTAACTAACCATGTTGTAGTGGTTGGGGGTTAACTAACCGTGTTGTAGTGGTTAACTAATCATGTTGTAGTGGTTGGGGGTTAACTAACCATGTTGTAGTGGTTGGGGGTTAACTAACCATGTTGTAGTGGTTGGGGGATAACTAACTATGTTGTAGTGGTTGGGGGTTAACTAACCATGTTGTAGTGGTTGGGGGTTAACTAACCATGTTGTAGTGGTTGGGGGATAACTAACCATGTTGTAGTGGTTGGGGGATAACTAACCATGTTGTAGTGGTTGGGGGTTAACTAACCATGTTGTAGTGGTTGGGGGTTAACTAACCATGTTGTAGTGGTTGGGGGTTTACTAACCATGTTGTAGTGGTTGGGGGTTTACTAACCATGTTGTAGTGGTTAACTAACCATGTTGTAGTGGTTGGGGGTTAACTAACCATGTTGTAGTGGTTGGGGGTTAACTAACCATGTTGTAGTGGTTGGAGGTTAACTAACCATGTTGTAGTGGTTGGGGGTTAACTAACCATGTTGTAGTGGTTGGAGGTTAACTAACCATGTTGTAGTGGTTGGGGGTTAACTAACCATGTTGTAGTGGTTAACTAACCATGTTGTAGTGGTTGGAGGTTAACTAACCATGTTGTAGTGGTTGGGGGTTAACTAACCATGTTGTAGTGGTTGGGGGTTAACTAACCATGTTGTAGTGGTTGGAGGTTAACTAACCATGTTGTGGTTGGGGGTTAACTAACCATGTTGTAGTGGTTAACTAACCATGTTGTAGTGGTTGGAGGTTAACTAACCATGTTGTAGTGGTTGGGGGTTAACTAACCATGTTGTAGTGGTTGGAGGTTAACTAACCATGTTGTAGTGGTTGGGGGATAACTAACCATGTTGTAGTGGTTGGAGGTTAACTAACCATGTTGTAGTGGTTGGGGGATAACTAACCATGTTGTAGTGGTTGGGGGTTTACTAACCATGTTGTAGTGGTTGGGGGATAACTAACCATGTTGTAGTGGTTGGGGGTTAACTAACCATGTTGTAGTGGTTGGAGGTTAACTAACCATGTTGTAGTGGTTGGGGGTTAACTAACCATGTTGTAGTGGTTGGGGGATAACTAACCATGTTGTAATGGTTGGGGGTTAACTAACCATGTTGTAGTGGTTGGGGGTTTACTAACCATGTTGTAGTGGTTGGGGGTTTACTAACCATGTTGTAGTGGTTAACTAACCATGTTGTAGTGGATGGGGGTTAACTAACCATGTTGTAGTGGTTGGGGGTTAACTAACCATGTTGTACTGGTTGGAGGTTAACTAACCATGTTGTAGTGGTTGAGGATAACTAACCATGTTGTAGTGGTTGGAGGATAACTAACCATGTTGTAGTGGTTGGGGGTTAACTAACCATGTTGTAGTGGTTGGGGGATAACTAACCATGTTGTAGTGGTTGGAGGTTAACTAACCATGTTGTAGTGGTTGGGGGTTAACTAACCATGTTGTAGTGTTTGGAGGTTAACTAACCATGTTGTAGTGGTTGGAGGTTAACTAACCATGTTGTAGTGGTTGGGGGATAACTAACCATGTTGTAGTGGTTGGGGGTTTACTAACCATGTTGTAGTGGTTGGGGGTTAACTAACCATGTTGTAGTGGTTGGGGGTTAACTAACCGTGTTGTAGTGGTTAACTAATCATGTTGTAGTGGTTGGGGGTTAACTAACCATGTTGTAGTGGTTGGGGGTTAACTAACCATGTTGTAGTGGTTGGGGGATAACTAACTATGTTGTAGTGGTTGGGGGTTAACTAACCATGTTGTAGTGGTTGGGGGTTAACTAACCATGTTGTAGTGGTTGGGGGATAACTAACCATGTTGTAGTGGTTGGGGGATAACTAACCATGTTGTAGTGGTTGGGGGTTAACTAACCATGTTGTAGTGGTTGGGGGTTAACTAACCATGTTGTAGTGGTTGGGGGTTTACTAACCATGTTGTAGTGGTTGGGGGTTTACTAACCATGTTGTAGTGGTTAACTAACCATGTTGTAGTGGTTGGGGGTTAACTAACCATGTTGTAGTGGTTGGGGGTTAACTAACCATGTTGTAGTGGTTGGAGGTTAACTAACCATGTTGTAGTGGTTGGGGGTTAACTAACCATGTTGTAGTGGTTGGAGGTTAACTAACCATGTTGTAGTGGTTGGGGGTTAACTAACCATGTTGTAGTGGTTAACTAACCATGTTGTAGTGGTTGGAGGTTAACTAACCATGTTGTAGTGGTTGGGGGTTAACTAACCATGTTGTAGTGGTTGGAGGTTAACTAACCATGTTGTAGTGGTTGGGGGATAACTAACCATGTTGTAGTGGTTGGAGGTTAACTAACCATGTTGTAGTGGTTGGGGGATAACTAACCATGTTGTAGTGGTTGGGGGTTTACTAACCATGTTGTAGTGGTTGGGGGTTTACTAACCATGTTGTAGTGGTTAACTAACCATGTTGTAGTGGTTGGGGGTTAACTAACCATGTTGTAGTGGTTGGGGGTTAACTAACCATGTTGTAGTGGTTGGGGGATAACTAACCATGTTGTAGTGGTTGGGGGATAACTAACCATGTTGTAGTGGTTGGAGGATAACTAACCATGTTGTAGTGGTTGGGGGATAACTAACCATGTTGTAGTGGTTGGGGGATAACTAACCATGTTGTAGTGGTTGGGGGATAACTAACCATGTTGTAGTGGTTGGGGGATAACTAACCATGTTGTAGTGGTTGGGGGTTAACTAACCATGTTGTAGTGGTTGGGGGTTAACTAACCATGTTGTAGTGGTTGGGGGATAACTAACCATGTTGTAGTGGTTGGGGGTTTACTAACCATGTTGTAGTGGTTGGGGGTTTACTAACCATGTTGTAGTGGTTAACTAACCATGTTGTAGTGGATGGGGGTTAACTAACCATGTTGTAGTGGTTGGAGGTTAACTAACCATGTTGTAGTGGTTGGGGTTAACTAACCATGTTGTAGTGGTTGGAGGATAACTAACCATGTTGTAGTGGTTGGGGGTTAACTAACCATGGTGTAGTGGTTGGGGGATAACTAACCATGTTGTAGTGGTTGGAGGTTAACTAACCATGTTGTAGTGGTTGGGGGTTAACTAACCATGTTGTAGTGGTTGGAGGTTAACTAACCATGTTGTAGTGGTTGGAGGTTAACTAACCATGTTGTAGTGGTTGGGGGATAACTAACCATGTTGTAGTGGTTGGGGGTTTACTAACCATGTTGTAGTGGTTGGGGGTTAACTAACCATGTTGTGGGGGTTAACTAACCGTGTTGTAGTGGTTAACTAACCATGTTGTAGTGGTTGGGTGTTAACTAACCATGTTGTAGTGGTTGGGGGTTAACTAACCATGTTGTAGTGGTTGGGGGTTAACTAACCATGTTGTAGTGGTTGAGGGTTAACTAACCATGTTGTAGTGGTTGGGGGTTAACTAACCATGTTGTAGTGGTTGGGGGTTAACTAGCCATGTTGTAGTGGTTGGGGGTTAACTAACCATGTTGTAGTGGTTGGGGGTTAACTAACCATGTTGTAGTGGTTGGGGGTTAACTAACCATGTTGTAGTGGTTGGGGGTTAACTAGCCATGTTGTAGTGGTTGGGGGATAACTAACCATGTTGTAGTGGTTAACTAGCCATGTTGTAGTGGTTGGGGGTTAACTAGCCATGTTGTAGTGGTTGGGGGTTAACTAGCCATGTTGTAGTGGTTGGGGGTTAACTAGCCATGTTGTAGTGGTTGGGGGATAACTAACCATGTTGTAGTGGTTGGGGGTTAACTAACCATGCTGTAGTGGTTGAGGGTTAACTAACCATGTTGTAGTGGTTGGGGGTTAACTAACCATGTTGTAGTGGTTGGGGGTTAACTAGCCATGTTGTAGTGGTTGGGGGATAACTAACCATGTTGTAGTGGTTAACTAACCATGTTGTAGTGGTTGGGGGTTAACTAGCCATGTTGTAGTGGTTGGGGGTTAACTAACCATGTTGTAGTGGCTGTCAGCGCTCCAGAGGTATGGGCAGCTGCCAGAGCAGAAATTGGCCTTGTAGCCCTTCGGCTCGTGGATCCACTTCCAGTTCAGGTCCCGGCGGAAGTCGATGTAGAGCGATCGCAGACAGCAGTCCACGTCGGAGTTCCTAAAACAGGTAGGAGACATGGAGAGAAAACACTCTCTCATTCTGATCCACACAGGCACTTTATCAGTTTCAGAACTATAAGCCTCCGATAGATTGCAACATTATTGATGATTGTAATATTGTTATGAACAAATGTGTAGTAATTCTGTATATCAAAGACCAAACTAAAGAGAAACCTCTAAGTATCTTGTATGGTTGTAGACAACATTACGTTTTTGACATCTGGATCTGAGGTGCTTACCCTACCTGGAGCAGGTGGTGGTGTCTGCGGTGGCCCTCTTTTTGCGGCTCTTCTTGCCTGGGTTGTCGACCCTGTAGCTGGGCAGCAAGGTGAGGATGAGGTGGGGGGTCTTGGTACTAAAATCTACCTGGCCCTTAGCCAGCCCTGACCCTGGCCTCTGCAACTGCTGCTGAAGCAGCTCATCATCCAGACCTGAGGAAGAGGAGGAAGAGAGGGAGTAGGACATGGAGGAGGGACAGGGAAGGGAGAGGAAGTGGGGGGAGAGGAGCAGGGAGAGAGAAGTGTTTTTTGCAGTGCATGGGAAAATTGATCTCATGGAGACAAAAAACAGGAACATTTGTCAGCCAGAATGCTGTGTCATGACGTTGCCCTGTTGGGTGATGTTTATGATCCCCCGTAAATCCCTTTTCCCCCTTTTCTCTCCATTCTACAGAATGGACTCTTGGAAAGCCCTTTGTTAACATAGAGAGAGTATGGTAACATCAAAAGGTTGGGGAATGGAACAATATTTCCCTTTCTCAACCAGCTGAAAGTGTCTGTTTGTACTTAAAGAATATGATGTCAGATCAGTTGGTGTCTGGGACATTATATCTGATGACAGGACGACATAAATTATATCTTGGAAAGTCTACACATCCTAGTTATCAGATTCACATGGAATTGTTGTGCAATTTAAATGTTTAAATATGAAACTATTTGTGAAAAGTTAATGTCATTTTAGCTTCTAAATGAAAGAATTGTTTTTATAAGTAAACTATGCTCACTCAGTGGCCACGCCCAAGTGAACAGACATTGGTTGAGAACTATGAAACACACCCTTCTCTCCCCCAATACAAAAGCCCGTTGACAGAAGTCAACTCAGTTCCCGATGACATGAGGATTGGTGTCCATACATTTAAAAGGACTAATTTCAACTACAACCTAATGAAATGAACATTTAGTTCCAGAAATGTTAGGACTGCTGTCCAAACGTTTAAAAGGGTGAATTTCAACGTGGAGGTGATGATCACCATGCTGGAAGGATGAATTTCAACGTGGAGGTGATGATCACCATGCTGGAATGGTGAATTTAAACGTGGAGGTGATGATCACCATGCTGGAATGGTGAATTTAAACGTGGAGGTGATGATCACCACGCTGGAATGGTGAATTTCAACGTGGAGGTGATGATCACCATGCTGGAATGGTGAATTTAAACGTGGAGGTGATGATCACCATGCTGGAAGGATGAATTTCAACGTGGAGGTGATGATCACCATGCTGGAATGATGAATTTCAACGTGGAGGTGATGATCACCACGCTGGAATGATGAATTTCAACGTGGAGGTGATGATCACCACGCTGGAATGATGAATTTCAACGTGGAGGTGATGATCACCATGATGGAATGATGAATTTCAACGTGGAGGTGATGATCACCATGCTGGAATGGTGAATTTCAACGTGGAGGTGATGATCACCATGCTGGAATGGTGAATTTCGACCAGACCAGCCAGAATACAGCGCGAGCTGATCATGGCAACTTGGTATGAACTTTGAACGATTATTCACTAAAGAAGAAGTGAAACCTCCTAGACGTCGAGTTATCAACATCAGCTGTAAACGCACGTGGCCTAGGAAAGGACAGATAATCTCAGAAGAATGACAGGGTACTTTAATGTATTCGCTCTACAACACCACGACCAGAAAGATTCTTCAAAGGACAATGGCAATCACTGCTGGGTAAACCAGTCTTCCATCTTTGACCCATCTATCGAAGTGCAGCTTAGAGTAAATATACAGTTGAAGTCGGAAGTTTACATAAACCTTAGCCAAATACATTTAAACTCAGTTTTTCACAATTCCTGACATTTAATCCTGGTAAAAATTCCCTGTCTTAAATCAGTTAGGATCACCACTTTATTTTAAGAATATGAAATGTCAGAATAACAGTAGAGAATTATTTATTTCAGCTTTTATTTCTTTCATCACATTCCCAGTGGGTCAGAAGTTTACATGCTACCAAATACTAATTGAGTGTATTGCCTTTAAATTGTCTAACTTGGGTCAAACATTTTGGGTAGCCTTCCACATGCTACCCACAATAAGTTGGGTGAATTTTGGCCCATTCCTACTGACAGAGCTGGTGTAACTGATTGTGCAAAGTAATTGGTAACTTGGTAAACAATTTTTCAGTTGAGCTCTCCAACCACTGAGAAGGGAGAATTATTTATTTAAGTATCAGGTTTGTAGGCCTCCTTGCTCGCACACACTTTTTCAGTTCTGCCAACAAATTTTCTATGGGCCTGAGGTCAGGGCTTTGTGATGGCCACTCCAATACCTTGACTTTGTTGTCCTTAAGCCATTTTGCCACAACTTTGGAAGTATGCTTGGGGTCATTGTCCATTTGGAAGACCCATTTGCGACCAAGCTTTTAACTTCCTGACTGATGTCTTGAGATGTTGCTTCAATATATCCACATAAATTTCCTTCCTCATGATGCCATCTATTTTATGAAGTGCACCAGAACCTCCTGCAGCAAAGCACCCCCACAACATGATGCTGCCACCCCTGTGCTTCACGGTTGGGATGGTGTTCTTCGGCTTGCAAGCCTCCCTCTTTTTTCCTCCAAACATAACGATGGTCATTATGGCCAAACAGTTCTATTTTTGTTTCATCAGACCAGAGGACATTTCTCCAAAAAGTACGATCTTTGACCTCATGTGCAGTTGCAAACCATGGTCTGGCTTTTTTTATGGCGGTTTGGGAGCAGTGGCTTCTTCCTTGCTGAGTGGCCTTTCAGGTTATGTCGATTATAGGACTTGTTTTACTGTGGATATAGATACTTTTGTACCCGTTTCCTCTAGCATCTTCACAAGGTCATTTGCTGTTGTTCTGGGATTGATTTGCACTTTTCGCACCAAAGTACGTTCATCACAAGGAGACAGAACGCGTGTCCTTCCTGAGCGGTATGATGGCTGCGTGGTCCCATGGTGTTTATACTTGCGTACTATTGTTTGTACAGATAAACGTGGTACCTTCAGGTGTTTGGAAATTGCTCCCAAGGATGAACTAGACTTGAGGTCTACCATTTTTTCTGAGGTCTTGGCTGATTTCTTTTGATTTTCTCATGATGTCAAGCAGAGGCACTGAGTTTGAAGGCAGGCCTTGAAATACATCCAAAGGTACAGGTCCAATTGACTCAAATTATGTTAATAAGCCTATCAGAAGCTTCTAAAGCCATGACATCATTTTCTGGAATTTTCCAAGCTGTTTAAAGGCACAGTCAACTTAGTGTATGTAAACTTCTGACCCACTGGAATTGTGATACAGTGAAATAATCTGTCTATAAACAATTGTTGGAAAAATGACTTGTGTTATGCACAAAGTAGATGTCCTAACCGACTTGCCAAAACTATAGTTTGCTAACAAGAAATATTTGGAGTGGTTGAAAAACGAGTTTTAATGATTCCAACCTAAGTGTATGTAAACTTCCGACTTCAACTGTATATATCTTGCATTTTTCTTTTCCGAATGGGTGGTTATTAGAATGCATAAGACTCTGTATTTACTGTAGCATACCGTCTCAAGGTTTGATAGATTCAATCCCTTTGTCCCTCAGTTTTCCCGCTCTTTCATTCAAACCCAACCCCCTTCCTTTATGTAACCAGCCGTCATATCTGATTAGTCCACTAGGGGCTTTTCATGACATGATTAGTAATCGACGTGTGATCTATGTATGTATGTATGTATGTATGTATGTATGTATGTATGTATGTATGTATGTATGTATGTATGTATGTATGTATGTATGTATATGTCATTCTGTGTGAATATTTGGTAAATAAATAAAGCCAAATTGTGTATTGCTGATTCAACTTATTAGCTAGGGTTCGTGCAGATAACCAAGTACCTACGACAATCAGAATGAGATCGATCGAGGTGACGATTAATAATTGACTGCTATTGAGAGTGGATTCGGGAGATAACCGCTCTATTTAAATGAATGCTTCCGTGGTGCCCCAGGTTATTAATGGTTTAATTGTTGCATGGTATAATTCAATCACGTAATCAAATTAAGTTAGGTAATCGATTTGATAAAATAGCATGTCATATAATTTAATCATAGTCAGAGACACGACAGCTGTGTGAGTTGAGAAGTTCAATCATTAATTAAAAGAGCCATGTGTCTGTTACATAACATTAACAGGTTCTACAACAAGCAGACCAGCGAAGCGCGCCTCCAGCTCCTCGCTCTTATTGAACACGATGCTGTTGGTGGAGGGAACGAAGGTGCAGCACGGACAGTGAACACCCAGCTTCAAACCCAGGTTCCTCTCTGAAAGAGTGATATGGAGGATGAGATGACGGAGTAGGGGTAGAGAGATGGTGAGAGGAGAAAACAGATACAGTATTAACCTCTAAATCATGTGTAGAGCAAAATCTGAAATATTCATCCAAGTTACACCTCAAATGTTAAGTTTGACACCTTGAATGCTGTTAAGTAGAGAAAGGGTTATAGAGCCGTGTGATTGGCTTGTCAACTTACCTCTATGAGCCAGCCAATCCGTCACAGTGTCTGTGACATCCACCGAGAGCCACGCCCCCTTGGTCCGTGGGCGAACCGTTCTGGAGTTGATGTATCTCTGCGAGGGACCTGTTGCCTCTTCTGGTTTTATCACCTGTCAGAGACAGAGGAAGGACCGGAGAGACGCATTAGTTCACAACTCCAGCAAACTGTGATACCAGGGAAGTTCTGAGATATTGTAACAACAAATTGATTGATTCTGACATGGGTTCATGAAGTATGATGTTGTAACCCTTTGTACAGGAAAGTAATATTGTAATACCTGGTACAGGTAATGTAATAGTGTAATACGATATACCATACAGTATCGGTGAGTGGGTTAAATCACTGGGGAAGCCAATCCAGAAAAAAAGGCCATATTACAACCTATGTGTTCTGACAATTGTGTTGTTTGCTCTATTTGCTTCATATGCCTTGAAACCGTGATATATACAGTGCATTCGGAAAGTATTCAGACCCCTTGACTTTTTCCACATTTTGTTAGGTCACAACCTTATTCTAAAATTGATTAAATCATTTTCCCCCCTCATCTACACACAATAACCCATAATGAGAAAGTAAAAACAGTTTCGAAAATTTTGCACATTTATTACAACCCCCCCCCCCCCGAAATAACACCTTTACATAAGTATTCAGACCTGGGCTCTGGCTGGGCCACTCAAGGACTTTCAGAAACTTGTCCCGAAGACCCTCCTGCATTGTCTTGGCTGTGTGCTTAGGATCGTTGTCCTGTTGGAAGGTGAACCTTCGCACCAGTCGGAGGTCCAGAGCGCTCTGGATCAGGTTTTCATCAAGGATCTCTCTGTACTTTGCTCCGTTCATCTTTCCCTCGATCCTGACTAGTCTCCCAGTCCCTGCTGCTGAAAAACATCCCCACAGCATGAATCTACCACAACCGCTTGGCATTCAGGCCAAATAGTTCAATCTTGGTTTCATCAGACCAGAGAATCTTGTTTCTCATGGTCTGAGATTCTTTAGGGGCCTTTTGGCAAACTCCAGGTGGGCTGTCATGTGCCTTTTACTGAGTGGCTTCCGCCTGGACACTCTACCATAAAGGCCTGATTTAATGGAGTGTTGCATAGATGGTTGTCCTTCTGGAAGGTTCATCTCCACAGAGAAGCTCTGTCAGAGTGACCATTTGGTTCTTGGTCACCTCCCTGACCAAGGCCTTTCTCCCCCGATTGCTCAGTTTGGCTGGGGTGACCAGCTCTAGGAAGAGTCTTGGTGATTCCAAACTTCTTTCATGTAAGAATGATGGCGGCCACTGTGTTCTTGGGGACCTTCAATGCTGCAGACATTTTTTGGTACCCTTCCCCAGATCTGTGCCTCGACACAATCCTGTCTCGGAGCTCTACAGAAAATTCCTTCGACCTCATGGCTTGGTTTTTGCTCTGACATGCACTGTCAACTGTGGGACCTTATATAGACAGGTGTGTGCCTTTCCAAATCATGTCCAATCATTTGAATTTACCACAGGTGGACTCCAAGTTGTAGAAACGGCTCAAGGATGATCAATAGAAACAGGATGCACCTGAGCTCAATTTCGAGTCTCATAGCAAAGGGTCTGAATACTTACGTAAATAAGATATTTAATAAATTAGAAAACATTTCTAAAAAGCTTTTATTTGCTTTGTCATTATGGGGTATTGTGTGTAGATTGAGGATTTTATTTTATTTAAGACATTTTAGAACAAGGCTGTAATATAACAAAATGTGGAAAAAGTCAGGGGGTCTGAATACTTTCCGAATGCACTGGTACCCCCTGTATAAAGCCTCGTTATTGTTATGTACATTTCTTGTTACTTTTGGATTGATTCCATTTTTTTTACTTGACTTTATTTAGTAAATATTTTATTTCTTGAACTCCACTGTTGGTTAAGGACTTGCAAGTAAGCATTTCACCTGTTCTATTCGGGACATGTGACAAATACACTTATTTTATTTGACTTGTTACCGGTACCCCCTGTCTATAGCCTCGTTATTGTATTACCTTACTTTTTTAAATATATTTTTAGTTGTCACTGTATTAGACTAAGCAGAGGTGATTAGATGATGTTGATGTTGAAATGGTGCTGGAATAGTGGAGGCAGCTCCTGTTTTCTTTGTGACTTGAGGTAACTCTCTGTGGTTCTAAATCAGTAGTTGTTTAGTGGTCTGAAAATGTCAAACATTACCTTGCTTGACCATGCTGTAGGCCATGTAACTGTGACATTTTTTCTGCCACTGTCTTCTTATTGTCTCGGCCTTAGGCCTACAGCATGGTCAAGCATGGTAATGTTTGACATTTTCGGACTACTAAACAACTACTGATTTACCGACAACGGCCCATCAGGCCATCAGGAAGTCCAGGATCCAGTTGCAGAGTGAGGTGTTTAGACCCAGGGTCTTTAGCTTAGTGATGAGCTTTCCTCATGAGCTTTAGCTTAGTGATGAGGTTTCCCTTTGTAAGTAGTTTGCAAGCCCTGCCACATCCGATGAGCTTCAGAGCCGGTGTAGTAGGCCAGTACGGATAATTAAATATAAACCACAAATCCATATGTCCATAGGTGGCTAATTTAGGAAAGGGCTGGACAACACAAAGAGATGCAACAATTCAAGTTTTTTTCTGTCAATAATGGCTTCTAATTTTATTAGTCTGAAGCCAAATCCAAACTGGCTTCCCTTGACACTTTTTTTTTGTGCGCCAGGACCATTCACAGCTGAGCTCACTCAGTTTAGCTCAACGCTGATTGGTTGTCATTTAATATTTTTGATCAAGGGAGATCAAATGCTAGCTGGCTTCCCTTGCATTCAATGCTACTAGCGGAAACAATGTCATACTCCTTTGGACCAGACAGCATCAGATGCTTTCTCCGATGAGAAACATTCAGCCTCTTGCAAATTGAAGGACATTTATGAAACAGAGACAAAAGATACATTTAATGCTTTTTTTCTTTGTCAATATTTTGGGGAAGCCTGGCTTCCATGAATACACCCCACTGATCCTGTACCTGATAGATCTCTACTCTCTGCTCTGAGGTGCGGGCCTGGGGGTTTGGTGTCCTGTAGATTCTGAACTCAGCTTTGACCAGGGTGCTGGAGTTCCTGCCCACACCACTCACATCGAACCCCACCACTCTGTAATATGGGCTGGGGACTGGAGGATTCACTGCATCTACAAGAGTGTTGCAACATATACTAAATAATGACACACACACAGTTACGACAGTAATAGAGGTATCTGGAGACCTTAACGCATGCATAACAGTAATGTATAAACATTCCATTCAATTATGTTGATATTAAGACTCCACTCACTTGTGTCCGTGCGCTGCCTAAGCATGTCTATGCGCTGAACCTCTTTTGCGTAATAATCCTCCTCGCTGCTCTCTCGGTCGCACGCGGAATCCGACTGACGCGCACGCTCCTTCAACAGCTCTCTGGTGCTGTTGTAGAGTAGCATTACCTCGGCGGGTACGGCCTCGGGCTGTGGGCTCGGTGCGGGGGGCTCAGGTGGGCTCCGGTAGCGGAGCTTGCTGAGGATCTGCCCGCGGACGGCCTCGATGCGCTTGGATTTCTGATCATCCAGGCTGAATGACTGGCAGGTGGAGAGCCCCTCGGCGGACACCGCCAGCCGGAGCAGCAGCAGGGCGAGGTGGGTAAACCACATAGTCCGGTGGTCAGATGGATGAAGGGGGTCACTCGGCTCCATATGAAATCTTTAGGAATCTTTCAGTCTGTGTGGTGTCCGGTGCAGTCCAATACGCAATGAGGACCTGTTACTCTGCTATCCTGGCGACCGTCTATCAACCCCAGAAATACACTTTTAAAGAAAATGTCCAACGTTTGTAAAAATAATAGCCAAATAATAGTATAAAAGAAATACAGCTAGAATAGAGAAGCTATGGCGTATTAGCATAAAGTTGGTTACAATTATTTCAAAAGTGTTTATTTAATCATTTTCTCCGAGAGCCATTTCTGAGCATATAGAAAATAATGACTGTCCATACGTGTTCCTTAAAGTTTAAGAACTGAATGCTATAGAGATTCCTGATACAATTTTGAGAACATTTTGAGATGGAAACCAAGCAGCATGGTTGGCTACTCAAATTCTCACACTACATAAAAGTTCTACTATAATAAAATCCTCTATGAAAGAGGTATTTGCATTCCCGATAGACAACTCCTCCAGAAAAGTGTAAATATATTATAGAGTTTAAGGTAAGCTTTGGTACAATCCCATCCTTAGAAAATGAATCCTCCTCTTGATTCTTTGTATACAGATATCAGAGGGAAAAACGTTCCACTATAGCGAAAAGGTCTGATGCCACTCTCATTCCTTGGCAATAAAATTTTATCCAGAGCTGTGGGACACAAACTTCAGTGTGCAATGCAATGTGTGTGTGAGAAACAGAGGGAGAGAGAGGTCGCATGTGAGAGCTAGTGGGTGGGTGCCACCAAAGTGATGGGTGTGTGTTATTAGACAGCTCCCTCATCAATTCAGCACACACATGTACACACACAGGAAGACATATTTCTGGAGATTCTCCCCACCACAAAAATGTTTGCACAGGCCTCCCTTCTATCCTCGGGTAAGTATCCTGTTCAAACATATCAAACCCCCGTTTCATACCCAGTCGCTATTGAAAAGCAAAAAAGAGATAGATGGAGTTTGCTAAATCCTTGGCTTGTCATATGACTGACATGGTTTCATTTGTCTTCCCTTTAGTTATTTCCATAACTGTGACATGTCTCCTAAGTGTGTGTCCTACATAACTGTGACATGTCTCCTAAGTGTGTGTCCTACATAAATGTAACCCATTTGTCCCACTCCTAGTACTTCCTGAAATCTTTTCATTTTCATTCAGTTATAAGAAATGAGTAGCCCAGTTATCCAGTCCCACCATGTCTCGGTCTTTCTCTCTCCCTCTTCTTGCCAGTTTCATTGTTAATTACAGTTCAGAAGTCCAGGACTGTTAATCTGTCAGCGGAGGCTTTTATTGCAGTTTCCTCATCCCATTATGCTGTTATTATAGTTTTGGCTCCAAAGCTGTAATTGCAGTAAGTAGAAGAGAAAGAGAGAGAGAGAAGAGAAACAGAGATAGATACAGAAAGAGAGGGAGAGATGGAGAGAGAAGAGAAACAGAGATAGATACAGAAAGAGAGGGAGAGATGGAGAGAGAAGAGAAACAGAGATAGATACAGAAAGAGAGGGAGAGAGAGAGAGAAGAGAAACAGAGATAGATACAGAAAGAGAGGGAGAGATGGAGAGAGAGAGAGAAGAGAAACAGAGATAGATGCAGAAAGAGAGGGAGAGATGGAGAGAGAGAGAATGAGACGCAGTCAGCCCTAAAGCTTGTGGCAGGCAGGCTTTTTTCCTCTCCTGGCAAGGTTTCTAAAAATAACACTGCATGGGAAGATTGGGAACACGTTATTGTTTCAACATGAACGTTAATGCTGTGCCCCAAAGCTTCAGACAGTGTGCCCCCCACAGCCACTCAGAGTAAATTTTGCCTATGTGGATGTAGAGTTGTTTGGCAACAGCCAGTGCTTCTGACTGTCTGACCTGGGGGTGAATGGATCAAAGGGGCCTAGTGGTTAGTTGTGGTATTGCAATGCGTGGGTAGAAAAATACTTCCTCAAAAACAACTTATCCCTGGCTGGAGCTTTTTATCTTTCCCTCAGTCCAAACTATAGTCACGGATCGCCACGTCATCTAGCTCTCAGCAGTTCTCCTGACCTGCGACAACAAACTCAAGGACATGGTTTGGTGATTTATCACAGTTTGAGTGATAACATGTCATTCATGATTGGATATACTACCGGTATACATGTTTAACTGTATTGGAGGTCTGAACCTGGATTTATTTATCTGTGTAACTTAATTACAAGGGAAAGTATTTTAGGGTTGCAAGGAAACCAAGGAATTACACTTTTATTAAATGAATAAATTAAACAAAATCATCTCCCAGATATTGGACAACATAGAAGCATTCACATCTGTTCTGTGGTTTTCTGGGAGCAGCGGTGTATTCACATCCGTTCTGTGGTTTTCTGGGAGCAGCGGTGTATTCACATCTGTTCTGTGGTTTTCTGGGAGCAGCGGTGTATTCACATCCGTTCTGTGGTTTTCTGGGAGCAGCGGTGTATTCACATCCGTTCTGTGGTTTTCTGGGGGCAGCGGTGTATTCACATCCGTTCTGTGGTTTTCTGGGGGCAGCGGTGTATTCACATCCGTTCTGTGGTTTTCTGGGGGCAGCGGTGTATTCACATCCGTTCTGTGGTTTTCTGGGGGCAGCGGTGTATTCACATCCGTTCTGTGGTTTTCTGGGGGCAGCGGTGTATTCACATCCGTTCTGTGGTTTTCTGGGGGCAGCGGTGTATTCACATCCGTTCTGTGGTTTTCTGGGGGCAGCGGTGTATTCACATCCGTTCTGTGGTTTTCTGGGGGCAGCGGTGTATTCACATCCGTTCTGTGGTTTTCTGGGGGCAGCGGTGTATTCACATCCGTTCTGTGGTTTTCTGGGGGCAGCGGTGTATTCACATCCCATTGCCCCATGTACTGTACTATGTAACCACTTCAACATATATTTCTTCCTATACAGTCTTAAACAGGAATCCATTTTTCCCCCTCACTTCTAATGCCAGCAGTCCCATACAATGAATGGTTGGTGTGAGATGGTGGAGAAGGGCGAATGGGGGGTTACCGTATGGATAAGTGGTGTATTTCTCTCTGTACATCTAAGAGCCCATGTTGGGGGTAACCAACCCCCCCCCCCCCCACTATGCCTCTTCCAGCAGCATGTTGGGGACCCCCCGGGTTCTGGGGAACTCACAGCCAGACTCTGGGCACTGCAGACAGCTCTCCAGCACCTCCACCTGGACAGAAGAGAGACAGATACACTTCACATCACCTGTGGTTACTCTCTGTGTGTGTGCCAATTAGGGCCAGGATGATACTCGTTAGTATCATGGCAAGGAAACAAAACACAAAGCGGATTGAACTTCTTTAGGAAGACAGTCCTAATGTTGGAAACAAACATGTTGTCATCTAGAGTCACATGTATTTATGTCCAAGTTATAGCACACAATATTTTACATACAGCAGCTTTTTAAAGGACCAAAGAGTTTGGTCTGCTTCATGTTTTTATTTTTGCCATGGAAAACATATTGCGATACTGGTATTGTCACAGCCCTAGTGACAATAGGGTTATAGTTTACACAATGCAGTGTGTTTACATAGGAAAAGAATGGAAACCTACAATCACACAACCTACAATTTATCAAGCAGAATGAAACAGCCAGAGGGAATGTGACTGGGACTCTACCTAACCTGACCACTAGATGTCCTCATATTCCCCTAGTAATAAAAGCAGTACGCATCCTCCTATTCACCAAAATAGGAGTTGATTGAACTATGACTCAAGTAATGAAGACCAATATCAGGTTATTTATGGTGAACCTCACCTCCAGCGAAACCCTGTGTATTTTACACAGGAAGTCTTCATTCTTCTCATAGTCTGTGACCAGTTCTGCAGGTAAGCCCTGGAGAAGACCCAGCTGGAGAAAGACCACAGTTAGGAAGTAGTTAGTATAAGACAGTAATATTGCCATACAACCACAATCACTAGAACAAGAATCAAGACTTAGGTTTTAACCTAAATTCTATCTGTATTTGTTAGCCCAAAGAATAGCTGTAAGACTAGTTAACTATTCTACCTCCGTTGGATACAGTAGCTTTAAATAACTCAGTTTAAGAACCAAACGGTAGTAAACAGAGCAAACGGAACCAAACAGGAAGGGACCATAGAGAATGATAGAGGCCTCTAGTGGCCAAAAGGCCGTATTAGCATAGGCAAAACAATTGAGGGCATCCACCATTTTAATTAAGTCAACTGGGTGGGAATTCCAATTTCATTGGCTAATCCCTCCTGTTGGAGTCATGTCCAACTGGGTCATCAGGAGGAATCAGCCAATAGTGAAGAATAAAATGGACTACTTTACAATGGAGATAGCCTCATTGGCGCTGCCCATGCTGTCACCACTGAGGTATAATATGAACTGGAGACTGCGTCAAAGATGTCTGACCGTTGTTTAAAAGGTGATCTACTCATGTTTGCATACGCCGATTCATTGACATTCTATATCCGGTTTGCATCCGTTTTTTACGGACCAACATTACACGTGCAATAGCACTCAGTGTGCACAGGCAGCATCGCGAGCAGTGACGACATCATCACGTCATCCAAAAACATGGCAGACATTCGATGAATATAAAATGTTAATATCTTCGGCTGTAAGTGATGGAGAAAACAAATTAGCCTCAGCGACAATTATTTGAATTATTCAATGGATGTTTTGTGCACAAAGGTGATGACTGAAGTGTCTTATTTGGAATGTTCAAATCTGACTTCTCTATGTGGCAGTGTATGAAAACTGTCTTTCTGGGCCGTGTCAGTTAAACTGCAGTACTGAAGCAAAACTGTAGGAGCAGTCGAAACCGTGCTTTTAGACCAGAACACTGCCCCCTTGTGGACTACAGGAAAAGGAGGACCGAGCAAGCCCCCATTCTCATCGACGGGGCTGTAGTGGAGCAGTTGAGAGCGTCAAGTTCCTTGGCGTCCACATCACCAACAAGCTAACATGGTCCAAGCACACCAAGATAGTAATGAAGAGGGCACGACAAAACCTATTCCCCCTCAGGAGACTGAAAAGATTTGGCATGGATCCTCAGATCCGCAAAAGGTTTTACAGCTGCACCATCGAGAGCATCCTGAAGGGTTGCATCACTGCCTGGTATGGCAACAGCTCGGCCTCTGATCACAAGACACTACAAAGGGTAGTGCGAATGGCCCAGTACATCACCGGTCAGAGGAAAGCCCTAAAAATTGTCAAAGACTCCAGCCACCCTAGTCATAGACTGTTCTCTCTGCTACCGCACGGCAAGCGGTACCGGAGCGCCAAGTCTAGGTCCAAGAGGCTTCTAAACAGCTTCTACCCCCAAGCCTGAACAGCTAATCAAATGGCTACCCAGACTATTTACATTGAACCCTCAACACTGCTGCTACTCTCTGTTATGATCTATGCATAGTCACTTTAATAACTCTACCTACATGTACAGTTGAAGTTGGAAGTTTACATACACATTAGCCAAATACATTTAAACTCAGTTTTTCACAATTCCTGACATTTAATCCTAGTAAAAATTCCCTCTCTTAGGTCAGTTAGGATCACCACTTCATTTTAACAATGTGAAACCTCAGAATAATAGTAGAGGGAACGATTTATTTCAGGTTTTATTTCTTTCATCACATTCCCAGTGGGTCAGAAGTTTGCATACACTCAATTAGTATTTGGATCCATTGCCTTTAAATTGTTTAACTTGGGACAAACGTTTCAGGTAGCCTTCCACAAGCTTCCCACAATAAGTTGGGTGAATTTTGGCCCATTCCTCCTGACAAAGCTGGTGTAACCGAGTCAGGTTTGTAGGCCTCCTTGCTCGCACACACTTTTTCAGCCCACACATTTTCTATGGGATTGAGGTTAGGGCTTTGTGATGGCCACTCCAATACCTTGACTTTGTTGTCCTTAAGCCATTTTGCCACAACTTTGGAACTATTCTTGGGGTCATTGTCCATTTGGAAGACCCATTTGCGACCAAGCTTTAACTTCCTGATTGATGTCTTGAGATGTTGCTTCAATATATCCACATAAATTTCCTTCCTCATGATGCCATTTATTTTGTGAAGTGCACCAGTCCCTCCTGCAGCAAAGCACCCCCACAACATGATGCTGCCACCCCCGTGCTTCACGGTTGGGATGGTGTTCTTCGGCTTGCAAGCCTCCCCCTTTTTCCTCCAACATAACGATGGTCATTATGGCCAAACAGTTCTATTTTTGTTTCATCAGACCAGAGGACATTTCTCCAAAAAGTACGATCTTTGTCCCCATGTGCAGTTGCAAACTGTAGTCTGGCTTTTTTTATGGCGGTTTTGGAGCAATGGCTTCTTCCTTGCTGAGCGGCCTTTCAGGATATGTCGATATAGGACTTGTTTTACTGTGGATATAGATACTTTTGTACCTGTTTCCTCCAGCATCTTCATAAGGTCCTTTGCTGTTGTTCTGGGATTGATTTGCACTTTTCGCACCAAAGTACGCTCATCTCTAGTAGACAGAACTTGTGTCCTTCCTGAGCGGTATGACGGCTGTGTGGTCCCATGGTGTTTATACTTGCGTACTATTGTTTGTACAGATGAATGCGGTACCTTCAGGCGTTTGGAAATTGCTTCCAATGATGAACCAGACCTGTGGAGGTCTCCATATTTTTTTCTGAGGTCTTGGCTGATTTCTTTTGATTTTCCCATGATGTCAAGCAAAGAGGCACTGAGTTTGAAGGTAGGCCTTGAAATACATGCACAGGTACACCTCCAATTGACTCAAATGATGTCAATTAGCCTATCTGAAGCTTCTAAAGCCATGACATCATTTTCTGGAATTTTCCAAGCTGTTTAAAGGCACAGTCAACTTACTGTATGTAAACTTCTGACCCACTGGAATTGTGATACAGTGAATTATAAGGGAAATAATCTGTCTGTAAACAATTGTTGGAAAAATGACTTGTGTCATGCACAAAGTAGATATCCTAACTGACTTGCCAAAACTATAGTTTGTTAACAAGACATTTGTGGAGTGGTTGAAAAACTAGTTTTAATGACTCCAACCTAAGTGTATGTAAACTTTTGACTTCAACTGTACATGTTACCTCGACACCGGTACCCCCTGTATATAGATAGCCCTGCTATTGTTATTTACTGCTGCTCTTTAATTATTTGTTATTCTTGTGTTTAAGGTAATTTCTTAAAACTGCATTGTTGGTTAGGGGCTTGTAAGTAAGCATTTCACTAAGGTCTACGCCTGTTGTATTCGGCGCACGTGACAAATATTATTTGATACATAAGCTATAAAATGTCAGATACAAAGATGAGTCCTCTGTCTCTCTATGGAGCTACCTGAATTTGTCCAATAGAAACGCTCTGGCATTCCAGACAGTTGTAGTCATACGGAGACACTCACCCCATCCGCCGCCTGAACCAGTGCACTCCAATCCAATTTGGGGATCATTCGACTCACGAAAATGGGATTGAACTCCACCTCACTCACTCTCACCTCCGTCGCCTGGGTTCCGCACAAACCGGATGAAAATGCATAAAAGAGCACTTGCTCTTTCCATGACAAACTGACCAGATGAAAGCTATGATCCCTTATTGATGACACTTGTTAAATCCACTTCAAATCGGTGTAGATGAAGGGGAGGAGACAGGTTAAAGAAGGATTTTTAAGTCTTGAGACAAAACATCCAAACAACTTGACACAATTGTGGGAATCATTGGGAGTCAACATGGGCCAGCATCCCTGTGAAACGCTTTCGACGAATCTGCCTTCTTTGGGGGGAGTGAGAGAACCCGTAACTTTGTCAATAGATACTGTATTTATCTACAATACAAACTAAAAACAATGCGTTTACATGTGGATCGGAAATGTCGATGGTGCAACAGTGAATAGTTTCCCCCAAACATCAATAATCCTAAAACAGGTTCCTAGCAGTACAAACTGTCCCCTCCAAAAATCACAGAAACCGAGAAGTTACGTTTTTTATATTGTTTAATTTTTTTTGTATATATTTTTCTGTACTCATTGTCTTGGTAGTATACAGGTAAATAGTAATTACAGACCTGTGACCAATACAACCCACGGGTCACCCTCACAAGAAACCACTAACCCACAAACATGCATTACACACACACACACACAATTTAAACGTATTGAACAAAAGATAATGTTAAATGTTTTACCACAATCCCCCCCCCCCCCCATCTGAACCCTCTAGACACATCCCACCAACACTTATTTTGAAAAATAATATGATAATACTAGTGTTTAACATAATTAGAAAATACAAATAAAAGAATGGAGGAAGGCAACTAATGAGACGAGTCTAGCAATTGTTCTGTTGAGAGGAAGGAACCAGACTGGTGATAAGGCCCTGAGGGCGACCTCCTTGCTCTGACAAAAGAAACAGTTAACATACTGTAAGTACAAATCAGATGACCAGGCGCTGGCAAGCATTAAACTCAAGCGAAGCCATTTGACATAGAGAGGAAAGGACGTTTCTCTAGTTCATTCAGTTCATCGTCCAAATTCTCCCATGACTGCATTTAGTTAACACAACCAGGCCCAGGTCATTGTTTCCACAGGTCAAATATGAACAAGTAAGCATACAGAGAGATGAGTATAGGTTTCAGGAAGGCGATAAAAGTAAACACATTGGTTTAAAACCAAAGGAGGAGAGGCCAGGGAACCCAACATTGAACAAACGTATGGCACAAACAACGCTGGGGTGGGGATGTGTGCAGGCTAGGATGGAACAATCCCAGAATTGTGTTTTGAGGTTTTGATTAACAGCTATCTGTAAGGATCACAGCTAAGGCCACTATATCAGTCTTTCAGTCTCCATGACTACAGGAGAGACGGATATTACCATCCAATCCCTGTGGACACTGATTTAGGCTCAATAGAATGATTTCCCAGACTCGGGTTAAGCCTACTCCTAAAATGCATGCTCATTAAGGATCGCCATTCAAAGTGCTTTTCAGCCCAGGAATAGGTGTAATCTCAAACTGGGAAACCGGCCCATAGTCTGATCAACAGAAGACTGCGAGAGCTACTGATTAACATGTTTAATCCCACCTACCACTACTACAGACCTTATACTAGACTAGAGCCCTTTATGCCCTTTGACAGCGTTGACATCTAAAGATGAAGACAACCCAGAATGACAGTGATATGTTGACATACTAATAAAGGTAGAGTATCCTCATCATACGTACTGCTGCAAGGATAGTGAACTGAACTGAGCTCCATTTGATTGCAGAAAGAGATATAATTGTTTTATCTTGATCCATATGGAACCACATAAAATACTGTGTCAATCACTCTGCAGTAGTTATTCGTTTTGAATTAAAATTCACATTTTCACACATTCACTCCCTTCATCTGTTCTCACACACACAACACACACACACACACAACACACACACACAACAATTTCACCCCCATATCTTTAACCTTTAATCCCCCAGAATCATCAATCTTGGCCTTCTTCAGAGCGCCATTTTAAGAAGTCCTCCTTCCGTGCATCTGGCTTGATCTGGTTCCGGATGCCCCCCAGTAGGTTGGACGTTGCCTCAGAGGCCACTATTAGGGGACGGACCACGGTGGGCGGGATCTGCCGCAGGACTCCACCCACAGCACCAGGCAGACCTTTCTGCTCATGCCCGCGAGATGCCACATCACATAGTGTCTGAGCTGTGTCCATCATACCCTTGGAAACAGACAGACAGAGAGGTGAGGAAGAGAAGTTTGTGTGTTCAAATGAAAGTGCTAAGCCTTTTGTTGTTGCAATTATTCTAAAATGGTTGACTTAAATGAACATTTATTGATTGATTTGTTGATCAGTAGAACACGTACTTCTCTGACAGTGTCATAGGCCTTAGCTACGCCCTCTCTGAGGTCGGCAGGCTGGTGGGCGCGGCGGGGACGGTTGGAGGGCGGTCGGCCCTCTGTGATGTAACGGTTCACGGGGGGCGTTGGGGACAGGATGTCGTACACCGTCTCCGCTGTGGCCTAGAGGAGAAACCGCAGGAATATTACAACACTTCAGGAGAGTGAGGCACATCATAGCAATGGAGGAACCTGTATTACTGGTCCCAGTGGCTTCTACCCCTACGGTTGCTACTACTCGTTCAGTTCTTTCCTACATGGTTTAGGTATGCTAACCTTTTGGCCGCAATCTATGACATGTAAGGTTAGTGTATAGGGTGCGGTACATAGGATGCCTTGTTTCAACCTATATGTCTATGCTTGTTTGATTGGTATTCTACCGCTGTGTTACTTACAGACAGTCTGTTGTCAGCTGATCTGTCTGTGGTTAGAGTTCAGAGGTCAGTAGTACCTGTATAGCCTGCACCAGTCTGTTGCTGAGCTCCAGAGCAGCAGAGGCAGTGGAGGTGCCAAAGGACGCGGCCCCCCGCTGGAGACCCCGGATAATACGGCCGTCCCGCCTGTACTGCTCTATGGGCATCCAGAATAAGTCCCTCACTCCATGGACTAGAGAGAGAAAGTTACACAAAAAACAAATGAGATCACCACTAAATGAGGTTGAGAGTACGCTAGCTATAACCACACTGCAAGAGAACAATTCTATTACTATGGTTATAACTCAGGAACTACTAAAGGGACAATAGCAAAGAAGCCAAGAAACAAAGATCACCAAACAAGTGACGTCCTGTCCTGTACTTACACAGCTGAACTACAGAGTGCATGGGGCCTAGACCTCCCAGAATGCCCGGCAGCTGGTTCTTCCTGATGTCTGTCAGCCACTCAGTGACAGCGTACTGAATCACCTTATCTACGCCTAGAAGTCTGTAAGGAAGAGATATTAGAGAAAAGCGTTATAAAAAGACA